>NC_079478.1:300000-600000 GCF_026230105.1 Diorhabda sublineata
GAGCGTGAAGAAGATACAAATGAATATCAAAAGTGTTTGCAATAGATATATAAAAAGTGAGCGCGTACTTCATAAGATGCAGAAAAATGTGTTTCTCAAATTTGTAATATAACAAATTGCAAGTCCCCAAATAAAGAATAAGAATAATTATTTATTTGAGTGTCCTAGCATTAATCTATATGAAGAATATTTCTACGTTAACTGAAGATTGTAACAGCAATTATATAGGTATACTTACAACATAAATCACTAAATTTACTTAACATTGATGACATTTTAACAGGACAAAATTGATATTTGAATTATTCACTGGGTTTGATATTGTCTTTATCGCCTTAGCTTATATTAAAATATTATTAGTATTAATTCTGTGTCAATAGCAATAAGACTACCCGCGTAATTATTTAAAAGTGTACATATTGAATAGTAGCGCGCCCTACTGGCGAAATATCTGTCCCCTATATAGATACCGTTCTTCTAACATTGCGTTCGGACTCCTAGTATCAATACTTCTTGGCCTAGCCATTAAAAAGCGATTTCACTGCAGATTTTTATCGACCAATCGACCGGCATTAATGTTTCACTTCACTGCCGATTTCGAAAAAACAAATTTATTCAGCAATAACGTATTTTATTTTACTGGGACTCTCTAAAAGTTTTGATTACGTTTACTGGATCGGATTTACTTCGTGTAGTTTCAGCTGAATTCAAATTTTGAGAGCCAATTTGCCTTTTCCATAAAACTTCGGGTTTTCGTTCCTTCGCAATATTCTTGCGATACAAAAAGCGAACTATATCTTTTAATAGAAATCACAAAACAATAAGTAAAGCCCCATGGTACTCATATACATTTAATATGATTCCAGCATTACCATTTGTGCAGAAAATATTCATTTCCACGTGGAAATAACAGTGATTATTTTAATTAATTATAGTTGCAAAATAAATTTAAACACCTCAACATTTAAAACTAAATTGCGAATTCGCTTAACTGTTCTCATCCAATATTGAACTAATGTTGAAGATCATTCAAATAATTGAATTTATTTGTCAAGCCGCCTTTTTTGTGTCTAAATAAAACCGAATCAACTGTAATGTTAATAATAACCTATTAAATAACCTGCAAAGCGCAGTTATTTATGATTATCTTCGATATAAACAATAAATGATAAAACTTTTAAAAAACCGCAACTCACATTTTTATTTAATTTACTGTCGATAAAAATTAAAAGAATAAATTAATATTTGAAGTAATTATACATTTTCTTTCCATTGAATTTATAAAGAATGACTTTATAAATATATAATGTGTAAACCCGTCAACGCTATTAAGTTGTCTCGTGCTGGTGTCACTAATTATGCTAATCATTACAAGTTAACTTGGCCGGTGTTTGTTTGTTCTGCGTGATTTTTGTTTATTTATCAATCGCCATTAGAAGCTTCATTTTGTCAAATTATATGTAAATATTCGTAAATGAAAAATATCAATTAATAATTTACAGCAGTCTAGTACGCGTGAATCGTAATGTTTAGCACATTTTAAAATATTTATATTTCCTTTTGTTCATTATAATGTTTAGTACTACTCATAGTATAGTAATATTTTTCTCAATAAAATCATGAAACATCATGAAACAAAATTTCAATGCTAAAATATTTTCTTACACAACATATTCTCCTCTTAATTGAATACATTTATTACAGCGAACCTGCAACATCTCTAGATCTTTCAAAAAAAATGTGTTTCTTCTTGCTCTGCAAACAAGACCTCCACAGCTTTTATTACCTCCTCGTTGGTACAAAATTTACGACTTTTTTTCAGCTGATGAAAGAGATGATAGTCGGACGGAGCCAAATCTGGTGAATGAGGGGGGTGTTCTAGTAATTCAAACCCTAAATTACGAATTTTTTGGGTGGCATCCCAAAAAACTAAAGCAAAAACTTTTCCAGCAGATTTTTGGACACGAAACTTCTTAGGTCTTGGAGAACCAGAGTGTCGCCATTCCATCGATTGTTGCTCTGTTTCTGGATCGTGAAAAGTACTCAAGTCTTATCCTTAGTAACGATTCGGCTTAATAAGTCTACATCGTTTTCAAATCGAGCACAGATCGAACACGATGCTTCTACCCTTGGACGCTTTGGTCAATATTCAAACATTTGGGGATTGCTTCTTACGTTATTTTGGACTATTCACATATTTCTTGATCTTTGGTTTAAGCTCTATGAATGTAACTATTATTTCCACATTACTTCTTTAATTTTTTCAATCATAATACTCCTATATTCTTTCTTAACTATTCTTCTTAGCATAATCGTGAAACACATAATTATTGGGTCATAGGAACATTTCTTTCAATTACAATATATTCAAGATTTCCATTTTTCAAAAAGGATTTCAACCGAATTAACAAACAAGGTTTGTTGATATGACTTTTAAAAATTTGAGAAATTGAAATGTTTCATCACTCCATCACATCAGTAAAGTAACAGCATATCTATTTTTCCTTTCAGAACATTTTCCCTTTTTCCAATCTCTTGATTGACTGCCTACAACTTCTTTTCCTTCTGGAGACAACTCAAGCTTCTGCCCTAGTAAGTATAATCAAAAGAGAGCGCCAATAATGCGAGGAAATTAAATGGGAAAGGTGAAAATAAAAAAAATAACGATATTAAGATTACCTTATATTAACAACCAAAAGATAAAAGCAAATCTCATAAGTTTCAACTTCATTTCAACATAACGAAGAAGGCATAAATATGAATATTTTTATGAAGAACACTTTTTAATTAAAAACGATTCATTTTTAAGCTCATATTAAGCATGCTTATGGAATTCGGGATTTATTTCTGTACCAGATTTGTATTTCCGTGTTTGTTGACAATGTCTCCTGAATATTTAATCTTCTCTACTTTTTCAATGCTGTGATTGTAATTGTAATTCGTTATGGACTATATTAACTCAATACGTCCGAATTCACATTTGCGGTCATGACAACATTTATCAAGTACTTATAACGACTTGTAGATTAATCGTTTTGATTTTCCAACTTTCAATAGAAATGGGTTGTACCTCATAATTTAAAAGTTCCAATTTGCTCTGCTTTCAGATAACATCGGTAATATTTTTGGTAACGATATTGATTTACATAGCGAGAATTAGTTATTATCAGGAGGTAATTCATTTTTAAATTTTAACACATCGGTTATAGGCGATTTTAAATATTTATTGTGTACGGCTCGGTCATTTATCATTTACTACATATGCGCTACTATCAAAGCCGTATCCATTGGGTAGGACTGATAATTAATAATTCTCCATAGCGTGAAGAACTATTTTTATAGATATTACGTCTAAAATGATTTTAAAAATATTTTGGCTAAGATATAGTAACACAAATATAAATATCGTAAGCTGTAGTAGTTTATCTTAGAGTTAACAGTAGCTATTGTAAAATTATTCACACAGATTCAAAACTTTGCGGGCCATAAAGTTGGTGAAATGTAATTTTATACTTTATATTGCGCCTCTTTCCTTTCTTTCCTTTTCTTTTCAATCTGATCATTATTATTAGGCATGCAATAAGAAAAAGACCAATGAATATTTGTAGTTTCTTTGAATAAATAATTTTGAAACTTTTGGCCTGTTAATACTTTGATGCCAAATAACATCTAAATATGTTGATACGTTTAAAATTTTTTCCGCTTTCTAAATTAATCTCGTACTTGTAGGGGGAATGCTTGGAATTTGATGTATTTATATGGTGAGAAAGGTTTTGATCAGTTTAGTACGAGGTTGGGCGCGATGCTGTCAAATTAACGAAGGTTGAGAAATTTTCTGCTTAAATGCAGACCAACGTGACTTTCGCAGTTTTAAAAAGGATCTAAAACGACGATGTTTTCAAACTGTGATGACAATTTTTAATACGTCTTCATTTTCGTAAGCGATAGTGTTCAATTGGTATGCAGAATTCAAAAAAACAGACTAAACACCCACTGGCATTTACCACAGGAAACACTGAGGTTGTGAGGAAATTGGTGACCAATTATCGCCTCAAGAAGAGTGCCTCATTTCTTAACTGATGTTTTTAACATCGTTATACGTCCTTAAATAGAAGAAAATGTTTACGTGACTTTCGTATCACTATCCATTATGATTCTGAAAAAGACCTAATATGGAAGATATGTCATTAATCTTTGGTGAAATGTTTTGGACAGCCTTTTCTTTTGTCATCTACAGAGTTAAATTGTTATGCAAAATTTAGTAGGAGAAGGTTAATATGCGGGGCACCCACTGATGATATTATCTCAGGAAACAAGGAGATGTAAGAAAATTGTTACCCGAAGATCACGATTTTTAAGAAGGGTAACTAATTTTTCAACTGATATACAAAAACAAGCATGAGTGAATTGTAATACATTTATGATTGATAATGTATTAATGAATGTACAGAAAACGTTTTATACCTCGAGTGATGAATCGTAGTTGTTTGGTGATTTGAGGTGAAACTGCTTCCTGTGCTCAAGCAGTATTGAGAAAATCGATTAGATTTGTGACAACTGACTAATATATCACAAAATTAAAAAAATGCTCTTGCTTGCATTCCCATATTTTTCATCAAACAATTTTTTTTTTCTGTTCGGGCCTTCAAGAAAAAGTTACGCGTTCGATGATTTAACAGTGACAATTAAACATTAATGTCTTGTGAAGTGCTAATTAAAAAAATTTAAAAGAGTGCTGCTCAGAAGTTTTCGATGAATCATTTTATCTAATGAAAAAGGGTACATCTTGAAAAAATTTAATACAATTGTTCAAAATAATTTTCAAGTGTTTGGTAACTGAAAATTTTTAATTATGACCCTTATATTATTATTTGGTTTCGTTTAAAAATTTAACAATTGAATATTAAGAGGCAAGATTAAATAAAAAATTGTCTATAATTTATAAACCTCATAATCAACAATAAAAAAATACTTGAGACGAAAAAATTATGTTTTAGTGTCTATTTTTATATCTAAATAGTACCTAATATCTAAACATTCATAAATTTATACCGAAATAATAGCGAAATGAAATAAATAACATGTAGTAGTCAAATTTCAGGACAGTGTAATGATTACGAAATAAACACTAGAATGAAGAATGAATGAATGAATAAAAAATCTGGAAAATATGAAACAGTATCTAAACCTATGAGAGCAGGACGATGCTTAAAACTAAATTAGTTGACATGAAAATAGCTTGAAGTTATATATTATATTCCATTGCTTGTCATGGGTATCAGATACCATCAAGCACATTCTGGAAGCAATTCATACTCTTCCTTTATGGAAAACCAGACATGCAAACTTTATTTATATGCTTAGGAATATAAAACTCAAACACTAAGTAAGGTATCTCATCAAAGTTTGAAAAGGACGCAGTACATTTCTCAACCTTCGAGCGATTGTGTCTTACACATGTGCAATTAAGGATAAATCTAAGGATCTTGAAGATCATGATATGAGAGGAATTTAAAACTAGTAGTAGTATTTTGTCTGGTTATGTTTGGTCAAGCGTTATCTTCATGAGAAATTGGATTTTGAAGTGTCTTGAGGTAAGAAATCATATTAGGTTCTATTATTTCTTAATTTTTTCTATGTGCAACGCATTCATATTGTCCTAGATGAAGGTTATTAAGCGATAATCAACGAAACTCTTTATCATAACTGCCCACATCATCACAATAATGTTTCATTTTACATTAATCGTTTTTAGCACCATTGAAGTCGATTTATTTGATATCTTTTTACTGTTTGGGAATTTGGTACCAAGCCAGATAACATATAACAACAGTCCCCTTTATTAAAGTAGAGTTTTATTCGAACGACAACTTGTCCTTTTAAACTCACAGTATAGTTTCTAATCAGCATGGTCCAGAACTTACAGTAAAAAAATCGTTATATGAAAACAGGGATATTAAACTGATAGAACTCACATTCTAATCTTATAATAAAACTTTTATGATAAACATGTTAGTTAAATGTTGGAATGTTGGGATATCAGATGGGTGTTCGTGTTTCTATTACATTGAGTATAGAATCTACCATGAACAAATTACTACGAATTTCGCGACAAAAACTTGTACGATAAGAAAGTTAGTTACTGCTTTTCGAAGGAAAATTCTTCCCTCAAAATATTCCAAGTTTGGTACATGAATAAATTTGAGAGATAATTACGTTTGAATTTGATAATAGAATATCTGACATTTTAGATCTAAAATACATTAATTTATTATATTTCGGGTATGTTTCTTCCAAACAAATCAATTGTAACAGCAAGAGTCGATTTATTCCAATGACCATTCATCTGTTTTTTGAGTTTTTAACCGATAAATATGGTGCAAACGGTTCTCCTTCTTGGTTCATACCTCGACTGGGGTTTTCCAAACAATTCTGGAACATCGTTTCCTCTTCTCATATTGGTTACAAATTGAATTCTTAAACTTGAAATCTTAAATTCCTTAAGTTCCTTTATTGAAAGAATGATCAAGTTGCTTATTATCTAATTTTGTTCTATAATAAATTGTCCGGGTACGACTATGGCAATTACCGATCATCACCTGATGTTCGAATGAAACCGGTTAAATGATAATTAAACATTATACCACCGGTCGACATTTTGTATTAGGGAACGATGATATAAATCTGTTTTGTAATTGGGAAATCAAGCTAAGTGACAAGTTCTCTTAAGAATACTGGCCAACATACTTGCTACATTTCATCGTATTTACCAATCCGTTGTTAGGGATTAAAGATATTTGAAAAATGTTGAAAAAAATGTTTTGAGCAATCATCTTCTTACTGCGATATTTTTTAAACAGGTTACCTTCAGCATTTCAGGAATGCTATAGTTTTGTTTACGACATATTCTTATAAGCCGATAAAAAAAATAACAACAATCATTTTAATTGAAGTACTGAACGACCAATATTCTCTTTTATATTATACTTTTCATAACAGTTAGCTGTTCATCGTATTATTTTTTATGATTATGTGAAATAATAATAATTACTTGGTGTACAAGGTGTGTGAGAAAATTTTATTACACCTGAGAACTGAATTTTGGGTCTACCACTATGGGGCATATTTGAAAATTTAAAATTAAAAAAAAACAATTTTTTTTTTAAATTTATCCAGTTGAGAGACACTTTATGTACGATATCTCTTCAAAATAAGACGTGGGTTAAAGTGGGAACGAAAAAATGCCTTTAAGTCCGATTCTGCTTCTCCGATTTTCATAAACTTGATGTTTTTGAAAGAGCTTTTCTCAATACAAAATATACAGGGTAAGCCGGGACTTGAAGCAGAAATTTTGGAAGTGAGTAGATGACGTGAAAATAATGTATGTAAATAAAGTTCTCATACGACTCCTAGTTTTTGAGTTATAGGCATTTAAAGTTGCGATATCAGAACTTTTTATATCAATCAAAGTTTGTACAGATTTTAACGTTTTGAAAAATAAGTTCTATCTCTAAGCGAAGCCAAAATTAATGAAGAAATAATTATTGTACATTCGGATATTTGAAAAATAATTAAGAGTGAAGCATTCATTTTATGCTCGAAAAGTATCGAAAAGTAAGTCCAGACATTTTAATTGCAGCCACAGGAAATTTTTCAGATAATCATGAATTTCTGCAAATATTTTGGACTATCATTTACACATTTTCCGTGTACTTAGAGCGATTTTATC
The DNA here is from genome assembly GCF_026230105.1 of Diorhabda sublineata. Lineage (NCBI taxonomy): Eukaryota > Metazoa > Arthropoda > Insecta > Coleoptera > Chrysomelidae > Diorhabda > Diorhabda sublineata. The sequence continues at coordinate 307,730 of NC_079478.1, forward strand.
AGAACAAAGCTGTTATTCTGTATGTTATTCAGGGAAACTAGCCGCAAAATACCATCAAGAAAGAATTTAAGTAAATATCTCATATTTGACAATAATTGTGAAAAGTAGCGTGTCATAAAATGGTGGCTTAATACTATAGTTTTCTTCGGCTTTCGACGTTTTGAAGCCAAATTCACTTGAAGAGATTTATGCTATAAAAATTTTTCTTATCGACTAGTGTTGTTATAGAAAATTCGTACTTTAGTCACACAATATTCTAAAATGTTGCTAATTTATTTTAAACGTAAAAACAATAGTGTGTCTTCTATATTAATACTCTCGGCGAGTATTGGCGTCTACGGACTCATAAAAGTTAACCTTAAGTCAATTGGAATTTAATGCACGATTGTAAATAAATGGTTACCGAGTTGTTTTAATTTTAGACTATCTTAGACATATTTCATTCATCAATTTTATAGTTCATAAATAAGCATAGAATAAGAAGAAGTAGGATTTAGTTCGTAATCGTAATTTCTTTTTCACCTTTCAAGGTATTAATTGGATTTATTAATTGATTGTTATTGCTAGAGCACCAGTCAATCGGCAGGTGTGATTCCAATATTTACAATACATAGTAGTCGACACTGAGGCTGCATTTTCGCCTTCTTCTGAAGATGCTAACATTTTGTTTTTTCATTGGATATTACTGCTAACTAACCCTAGAAGCTATTACACTTGTACCTACATCTGCAAATACCATAGCAAAAAAACCTACGTAAACGGTGTCCAATAAGATTATTTTAATAAATGCTTGAGGTCGATAACCTACAAAGTAGCCCCTAGTCGATATAAAATGTGGTATACTTTTTCTTCTTAGAAAATCTTCAAATCGATAGTTTCTATTTAGGTTTGATTGTTGCTCAACTGCTGTTGTGTACACTTTCTGATTACAGCTAGCATTCTAGTAGTTTTCGTGAAAAAATACTGCAATTTTAAGGAAATTTTCTGTGTATCCTTAATGAATAAATACTCGTAAATGAGTCAGTGGGTGAATGACAAGGCTTTTTGTGATTCCATTTAATGGAAATATACTTTTTATATTCTTTTGTGAAGATCTGTAAAAAGAATCAAAGACTTTCTACCGCAAAACTGTTATGATATACTGGGGTGAATTTTAGAGCATTTCACCATTTCAACAACAAAAGTACTACTTATTAATCCTGGTAACAAATGAAAGTGTCGTCAGGGAACGCGTTTCCTGATTATTTTCAAAGAAGTCGTCCCATTATTTGCATTCAAAAAAATATTTCCTCCGGTCTAGACTGTTGACAGTGGCGGTCAGTATTTAATGCACTCGGGAATTATAAGTGCAAATAATTTAAATTCATGACTAGAATTTTTTTTTAATTTGCAAGTCGAAAAATTATATTAGAACCGTATTGTCCTTTGTCTATTTTGAAACTATAGAATGGGTCGCTACTCAAGACAACAGAATCGTTTGTTATTTTTTTTTCTACCGAATTTTCTGCTCCTTTAAGTGAAAATAGAACGAATATACCCCTATAATATAATAAGTAACTATGATATAGACAGATAATTTTAAAAAACTATTTAGTACTTCAATGATTGCTAGCACTGACCTGAAACCAAGTTTATTTCAATATAGAAGCAATTTTAGAAAGGTTTCTCGTGCAAGAAACTTAGCGTTAAACAAATTATCATGGATTATCCAATATTCCATAAATCGAATGGTTTTGTATTGGTTTAGAAAATAATAATTATTGATGTTTATCAATAGAATATATCAATCAATCTCCTGGAAAAATCTTGTATTTATAAATAGAGATCTGACTGCAAAACATATAGTTTTGATTTTGACAGTTAACCCAGAAAAAAATGGAAAGATAGTACCGCGGTCGACTTTTCTAGAATTTGACTCCAGCGCGCAGCTCAAAATCATAGTATATATGAATATGTTCTAGTTTTTATTCAAAATGATAGTGATACAAAAATTTCTATATATTTCATATCAAATGAAAGAAGTTTTTGCAAGAGAATGACGTTAATAATAATAATTTTTTGTTTCCAAAGCGTCTTTATTTTACGTCTCTTCTAATATGTCAAAAAGTAAATGTTGTAACCAGTTTTAAAAATTAATTTTCTATCAGAAGAGACTGAAAATCAAGAAGATTTATCAACAAAAACATATAAAACTGATATTTATTATAGAAGTTACGGTTTGCATCGCATAAATATTCCCATAAATATTTAGAGTATTCATACCTTAACTTTTCTAACAATTCGTCGTACATGTCAGAAATCAAGCTTATTTTCTAGTTTAACGACTAGATATAGGTACATGCCTTGAATATATTGGAACTTCAATAGTTTACAGTGATTCACAACATACTTTTACCTTACATTAACCTGTCAAACGTCCAAATATCTATTTTATTCTATACTCTGTTGCCCAGATAGAGAATTGATAATTGGTGATTCGATAAATTCGTTAAAAGGCGACACCATCAATTTGATGGCTATTTTATTACAAATATGAAGTATTACATAACTACCAGATATGAAATTGTTATTCTTTATCAATTACAAAAAAAATTAAATTGAAAAATGTCATGTCATGTAACATGGACACATTGTATCATCATCATCATCATCATTTTATGAACGCTCAGCAATTCAAATATTGCTGCTTTTCAATCAATTCAATAAAAGTTTTATTTATAAACAGCCTATTCGTAAGGATACCTTTTTATCTATATTTCCTTAAAGTCTCCGGCTTACGAAATAACGAATTTTTAGAAAATAGGAAGAAATCTTTGGTTACCAAACAAGGGACTGTACGGCGGATGGTTTGACTGTTCCAAAACGTTTGTGTTTGAACTAATGTGCGAGAGCTCTCATTGTCGTGGTGAAGAATGACTCGTTGGTTTCCTTGATTTTTTCTGGCAACCAAATGCTGTTATACCATTCTGGATTGACCGTTCTACGTTGCTTTAATGGAACGGTGACGACATTTCTTTTGAAGAACAGCGTTTGAATTTTTTCAGCATTTAATTGCACTAATCAATACACACGAACAAATCTTTTTGACAGCCAAATTTTCATGAAATATGGCATGTGTGGAACTAATACTCAAGTATGCCCCAATCTCACGGTATGTCACATCACAATCTTGCAATATCAATTTACAAACAACATCGATGTTTTGTGGTACAACAACTGATTTTGGATGACCTTCACGAAATTCATCTTGTAGCATAGTCCGACCAGGAGTGAATTCAGAAAAATGGTGAAACACGGTGGCTCAAGATGATGCTTCAACACAAAAAGTGGAAGCGAGTCGATCGGCACACTGATGTTAGTTTAATTACCGTCGAAAGTCATAGGAAACCATCGCAAGAAAATGTTCGCGATTAATTCCATTTTTGCCCAAGCTAAATGTTTGTAATATCTGTACACAACTTTATGATGATGTCGCCATATCTAAAAACTTAAGTAGCGACCCTCGTAGGTATATTGAATTTTTGGGTACTAAAGCAAATCATAAAATTATACTCAATAAATTGTGAGGCACAAATTGTTCTCAGAAAGTTATTAAAATGCGTTTTATAGTGAAAAAATTTTACTGGTCAGTTTTAGTATGTTTCTATGAAAATGTATGGAGCTTGATTGTATTTATGTAATATAACAACGTGATTTATGGTATAGAAAACGAAAAAAGAGTGTTGTAGCTAAAAATAAGAGTAGTGAGTGTTCACCCTTATAGTGCAAGTCTTCTGCTTATTGCTCGAAACGTTTAAGGAATAAATCAGTGTAATCCTCTACACTCACTCCCTCGTTCATAGAAATACATAAATAACAGTGACAAGTCATTAACCGAAAAAGAAAAAACAATTTTTTTTATCTACCAGGATTAGAGATGTTTTACTGGGAACAGAGCAATAACTTGAATTTAACAGGTAAATCTATTAACTGGTACTAATAATAAGTATTTTAGTTAGCATTTTAATCACACAAAAATGATAATTTTAAATGAGAATTACAAAAATTTTTGCTATTTCATTATATTAAAAATTATTGAAATGGTCACTAATCATTGTTGATAACATACCGACTACACTTGTGAAGTTGATGGAAAATGCAAGACGAAAACAGCTGAACTACTGATATAAACACGTTAAATAATTTTCGTAAGTAACCTTTTAGACAGTTTAAAAACTAATATTAAGGTTGCAATAATAATTTCTGGTGCCTGTTATATGCCGTATGTTCATACGTGCAAGCTTATAACATGTTTGAAGACTTGTACGCTTGAGCTAATTTAACGAGCTTGCGACTGTATTTGACACGAAGACATGATATTCAAAATGAGAGAAGCCATATATTCCAGAGCACTGAATAAGCTGTTGCGTTACCACCGAAAAAACAGAAGATTCCTGATCGAAAGGCAGACATGCTAACCTCGACATGCTAATAAAATAGCAGAGGATAGCGTGGACATCACAGGAGAAAAAATACCTGAATCATCGATGCCAAATATGTGAGATTCATGTACTAAAGACTGAGCATGTCGACTAGGTACTTAGTGGACAAGGCAAGGAAGGCAAAAGGACGATTGGTAGGACTAATCGGAAACAGATCCAAGCTCTAACTGAAGTGCATATGATTATGCACAGAAAGTAATCTAAATTTTTGTATGAACTTCATCATGAAAATCATGTTACAATTTTAAATTACACAAAGAAATTTCTGGTGAGAAAGAAGTTTTTATTTAGTGCGGTTACTTATTTCTTGATAAATTATTACCTAATGTCATTATAAATAAATAAAGACATATATAATACGAGTACATTACCGTTTAAAGATCGAATCGGGTCCTGAAGTACCACACTTCGAAGATTATTCAATAAATCATAATTTTAATAAAAACATTAAGCAGATAACAACAGAAAATTTATGTATACAAATAAATAACAGATTTTATATTTTTGCAGACGCCTAGCATCGTAAAGAAATGATATTTCTTCGGAAAAATGAAATACTAAAATAGACAAAAGACGCATTATAACAAACGAAGACAAGCATTTTGTGGAAACCGCGATAATCATATTATGTTGTATATTCTATTGCGATGAAACGTATTTCGAACACTTTTAAGTTAATTCATTTTGTAAAATGTCGAATTTATAATTAGCCATGTAAACCTATCTAAATTTCCAAGAAACTGGCATAATCTTAAGTATATCCTCAATGGACCAATCCGTTTCAATTATAAATGTATTGAAAATCATCATGGGGAAAGTACTTGGTCCAGTATTTTAAAAACGAACCAAATCTTTCGCATTACATTATTAATATATTTAATAAGAATTTTAATAAGAATAAAATGACGGAAATATTAATTTCACTTTCGCTTTAAAAGTTTTTCGTTGTTTTTAACTAATTTATTTACATACCACTACACCAAAACTCACCATTACACTGTTTGACGCGCGTTTCGATAACTAAGTTATGGTCTTCAGAGACTGAAAGTAAACTAAAATCTATTAACTTCTCCCGTGAAAAATAATTCCAAGGGGAAAACCTCCTTGACGGAAATCTTCACATTTATTCCTTAACTACTAAACTATAGAGTGTAAGGCTGTAAGGAATAGGATCTTTGTCCCTATTCGAACTGTTCTCACATTTGATGATCTCGATGGTTCCAAATGCATATAACGCTCTTTTCCAAATTTAGTATTCTATCCTTTTACCCTAACCTATCAATTGTTTTAATGTATATTTGGAATTATAAACTGTTAAAAATTCCTTCCTTTCACATGGTACTCTACAGAATCACTGCGTTTAGACTTGGCGCAAACTCCTAGACAAGACATGGGGATTTAAGCGTATTGGGTATATCAAAAGGTCAACAAAGCTACAGTCACACCCGCATTACTTGTTTGGTGGTCGAAAACCATGCAAAATATCAGAAAATATTGAATGATATTTAAAGGCTGATATGTTTGGATACCACAAGGGCCATGTCAACATGCCTCAATACAGCCTTAGAGGCGTTGCAAAATCTGCGCCCGCTTCATCTGATAATGACAATAGAGGCATTTAGCCGCGCTCACAAGCTAATACACAAAAAAAATTGAAAGGAATCTAACCGGCCACTTACGGATTCCAGAATCAATAAAACTAGAAAACAGTGAGAAACCAATAGATCAAATTTATACCATGGTGGACAAAGACATCTCATTAGAAGTGTTAATCAATGACCGTTAACCATGGGCCAATAAAGATCTCCCGCAAGCTCTAAATCTCTAAGTCTAACAACAGAATTCGAGGTATATTAGCAGAGTAAGTTTCGTTTCGTTATATAAAAAATATATGCACAGATACAGAAAAAATATTCATTGTACACAAATCTATTGAAACTAGCGGACCCAACAGATGTTGTCCTGTCCCACGTTTTAAATGTGATCTTTTGGAAATTAGCTGTAACAATTAGAGCGTTTTGATGAAAATTTTTATCAGAAATTTATTACAATACCTAACGACATTCATATATATTTATCACAATTCAACCAATCGATAGCGTGTGAGTATGTGTATTAGTATACTTTCAGAGATGTTGAATGTATAAGCTGTGTTGAATAAAAACTTGAAGTCGTGTTAATTGAAGGTGAAAAGGTCGAATCTTAAGCTATTCTATAGCGGCTATTTATTCTTAGTGTTTAATTATCTACAAATACTGAAATTATCGTAATGCCATTGGATATACAATATTTTTGGTTAATCCTTGAGAGGTATAAACAAATAAATTCGATGGTTCATACCTGCGATCATTTAATCATCGAATTAAGTTCATTTGACATTTTATTTGAACCGTATTTGCATTCTCTCTTTAAAATTACATAGTTCACAAATTGTTATAGAAAGAAGATCAAATTCATTGAGCTTATAATAAAACTTTTACTATGTTTTCATAATCAGAATGTATATATGTAGATACATATATTTTTAATCACTTTTCGTTGACCTACATTCTCTGCCAATCTTGACGATTTTGTTATAAAGGGTTTATGAAGGCAGTAAAATTAATTATATGGTTTGGATAAAAAGAAGCACACCTATTCCATGGAAGCAACTGCGTTGAAAAACATCGTTAAAATGATATAACGGGATAAATAGATTTATTGGCGAACTATGGAAAACATTTGGCATAAAAAAAACTCATTTTATGTTTCAAAACTTTCACGAACAGGTACAAATACAATGTGCTGCATGAAGAGCATATTCTTCTTTATTTTTCGTATTTGCTTAGAATCACACACCAGATCAGCATATGAAATTTTTAAACATGATGTTGTCTTATGCATGTGTTCACTTTTTCTATTGGAAAATTGAATAATAGAGGATAAACTTTATAATTCTACTGGTTTCATTTGAAATTCTTCTAATCTATTAATCATAATACCAAATCTACATTACCCGCCTTGGAATTACGAAAATTTCAAATTATTTTAGTAATTATACTTATTTTGATATTTTTGCATAAACGTAGGCAAATTTTCATCACTTTCTACAAAAAAATTCTAAAATCGATATAAATCCAGAAAATTTACTTGTTGGTGAAATGTTTTCGAATTAGAATAAATAAGTAAAATAGAAGTTTCAAGAATTTTTTATAATCAGTTCTGTGTAGGAATGGAAGAATTAATAAAAAGTGTATGTTATACTCCGGCGGTTCCTGATAAACGATAAAAGTTAGAAAACAAAACTTGAAAGCATGAACGTAATTAAATAGTTAATCAATGTTTAGAATAACACCAGTCAGATGGCGTTCTTCCCGATTAATTCATTCTTGTAGACGATTTTTACATCATTCTCCAAGCATGTGCTGAGGAACTCTGTAGGTGCCTGAAGTTTTGTTTGTTCACAAATCCCGTGGGATAAAAATATGCCTCGTCAATCGACCAGAGGCTGGTGAGCAAACTCCTCATGTCAAGCAAAATCGTTTTCGTTCAATGCCTAAACCATTTTGTAAGGGTGATGGTGCAAATCTAAAGATCTAAAGATCCTTCAGGCAGACCTGATACGTGTTTACTAGTCTTGATAGCATTCCGTCCACAATATTATCTGTTAGCCTTCTAGTGCTAAGAGATTAAATCAGATTATTGATAACTTCTCCATTTACCTAGGACCTAGTTTTCAGTGATAATTTCTCTTCCAATATATCATAAAAAAAAACAAATAGAATTCAGAGTTATGTCAAGTTTAACGGGTTTATCTATTATTATATGTTCGCTGAAAATCTTTAAACATAGTATATAAATCCACGATATGTTTGTGCAATCACATTTCTCCCAAACGAGGTCGTTCTCGTAACAAAACTGTCGCTAAACTGAAATTTAGTGTGTTTCACGAATTAATCTCACTTACTTTATGTTTGGCAGTGTAACAGGGATTTTTTACAACGTCGTTATTAAACTGATAGTTCAATAGATTTTTAGTGATTAACACTTGAGTGGAGTTATCACTTTCTGATATTCTAGTTATGATTTTTATCGTTTCTCGAGAAACTCCTTTAAGGTTATTATGTTCTAACTATGACCGAGTATAATAATGATATTTTTCAAGTTTCAGAATCTCATTTTTCTTCACTAATTACTTTCATTATTAGCATTTAACGAGATAGGTAACCGAAATATCGATCGATCCTTGATTAATGCTACTATCGGGTCTATTGAGTAATATAAACATGCCTATGACGGCCCTCCTAACGTACCGACGAAACTCCCTAGTGTTTCATTTTTGCTGCAAGATCGGTATGCGCATTTCGACGATCGACTCTGATTAGTGGCAACGAAGGGGATAATAGCCAATGAGAGCTGTATTTTTGTTATGCATGTGCTTTAATTAGATAGCAGACAAGCTTACGCTAGTAATGGGGGCTAGTTTCGCGTACGCTTCAAAACTAGTTCTAAACTGGACGTAAGCACAAAATTTGCTTGTAATGTTATTTTGCATGCTTGTAAATTTCGCAGTGACGACAATTAACAATATCACCTGATACCAAGTATGTAGCTAGCAAGCCACCAGAGTATAATAGATAATAAGAAAGCAGAGAGCCTTGCAAAAAGGGCAACGACTCCAAATTTTCGTTCAGATGACATATTAACAAAAAACTGAATAGGTTGCTAAAGGATCAGATGCAGTCTAGCACAATCCAAAAGATTCATAACCAAATAAGTCTGAGGAATTTATCCTGAGATATCCAGACATAAGATTAAGCTGGTGGTTAGTCTTCTGACACTTCTAAGGCTATAGGTACGTAGATTCTTCGAGTATGGCGTATAGAGAGAGGAGCATCTTCTTTCCGAATATCTGACCGATTGTAGCAAAATGCAATATATGGTATATAGGTACTTCGAAGAAGAAGTACTAACACCTTGGATAGTGAGTCAAAAAACCCCGAGAAAAATAGCCTCCTTTAAAAAAAATCTACGTATTTTGGAGGAAGAACAACTGGAAAACCAAACGACTTCCTAAGCGATCTACAGTCGTTGTATTTAAAGTTTCCAGGTGCTATAATAAAACAGATTTCAAAATTAGCCTACACCCTTTATATGTATAATTTTGATATGGTGCTTATCACCGGAGCAGAGGAATACTTGTATTCCTATGAATAAACGGAAAATATTCAATAAAACTAAATTGAAAATAAATCAATGCGACACATCATCGCATAAATTTCACAATAATAAAATCGAGTATTCGGACTCTACCAAATTTTCCAATAAAAAACATTCTTTGGATTGTTGTACGAAATCCTCGAATATTCGCATTATTAAAGCAGAGTTACACGCCGAAAATAAACATAGAAATAAGCCGTGCAACGAATCATGAAAAATGCCGATAATAAAAATGCTAGAAAAAATCACCCTAATCGAAGGCATCAGCTCGTATACCCCAATATTTTCTGCACACATTCACCCACTCAACTTTTTGAATACGCCTGGCTAAATGGTTGCATCAAAAAATGGAAGTCGTTTTAAAGTGGACCTCTTAACAGGGTCGGATCCAATATATTTAGTAGGAAGGGAAATTTTATTATAAAAACCACAAAACCAAAGACGGATTTAATAAAACTTTTCTCATCGGTTCCATATGTTCGAAACGAAAAATTTTTCACTAATGAGAAACATTATAATAATATATAATTTCTCACTGGTAGTATGATAAAACAAGCCAACAATATTTGTAATTATTTGCATCTAAGCAAACCAATACAAAATTTTGAAATCGTTTTCAGTAACTTTATGGGTTGTTAGTTGGTAAATTAATTTGTTGTAAAAAAATTTGAAGAGTTTCAATTTCAATACTCGATATTGTATCATATTTATTAAAAATTGTGTTGTTATATCAAAATACGCAATTCTAATAAAAGTACTAGCTGTTAGAGGTATGTTGGAAGAATCTTATTAAAAATTGTATTTTTCAATTTCCAAGCTACTGTACCTATTGATTTCAAAGGTGCATGTCGTTGTAATGAACCTCGAAAATTAAAAATTGATGATATGGAAGATTTCATTTCTCCCTTTTTATCGAAGTTAATATCAAATCAACAACAAATAAACAAAACTTTAACCATACACATTTTATGTAAACGATCCAGAAGTCTGTGAGATTTAACAAATTTAACAAAATGGCAAAAAACATGAGGAAATTTCTGTGATTACCGAATCTGGAAGTATATAAAGGCCGTAGGTAATCTAATTTTGAGGGGAGCAGATCTTTCAATACTACATCATCATGGGAATTGGAAATCCAACAATGTTACTAAATGGGTCGATAACTCTTTGGCCGGCAAAATGGAAATATCAAAAAGTAGTCAATGGTAGTCAATTCAGCCTCCAGAGAAACAAGAGCCTGAATACAACGATGCTGTGGAAACTCGGGACTTTTCCAGGGATTTACCAGGAATTGCTTTACAATTACAATTATTATCTAAACCTCGTTTTGAAAACTTAATAATAAGGAATCGTAGTGATATAATGATATATTTCTCTCTTTTCAGGACTCTAATCTTCATATATGACTTTGCCCTTTTAACACAGGAAGATCGGAAGTTATTTTTTCTTCCTTACAGAGTTTAACTTAAGTTTTACAAGTCGTATCTATCCAAGTTAATCTCTTATATCATCCACGTTCCCGCAGTCTTTCTTTCTAAATCTAGTGCTTCCCTGAATAGTCCTTTGTTGCTTACTCGTTGGTATGATTGATCTACATAACTTTCGATATGTCGGGTCTTACTTCGTGAATTTATGTGGGTCTGGCCGAAATTTTGTATATCCTGAGTAAGTATATATTATTTCCTTAGATCTCTCTATTTGTTACGTACGTATATAAAAAAATTTTTTAGTACGACTCTGGTGTTTCAGTGCCAACGATACTGCTCTCTTTGCAGTTATATCCCAATCAAATTTCCATTAAGTGAATTAAAGATGTCTGGATATCTAATTCATCCACTTTGTAATTCGAGAGACGGCAAGTTGCAAATATAAAGGAATTTCATACTTCTTAAAAGGGATTTACCTAACATCTTTAATACCATTTCTTCTACAGCTTTCTTAAATTATTCAATGTTTTAGTAGATTTTCTATTTTTAACTTCGGTACAAGTGGAATTTTGTATCTGTATTAAGGTAATGGTAGTTGAAGTCATAATAAAATCTGGACTGGGTATAAAATAGTTTTGCTTGAAAATGTTGCGAGGACAAATGTATTTACATACATAACTACATTCAGTGATACTAATATTTAGAATTTATGAAGCAGTCCTCTATCGACGCGTTTTTCCTACTCGATCAAGTGCTAGAGAAATTTCAAGTGTACAACACATCTACATATCTTTGTTTTTTGGATTCAAACCAAGACAGGTTAATATTACGAAACAGTAAGATATAAATACATAGAACTTATCTAGGAGTTAAACACAAACCCAATAATAATAGCTTTGTTCGCGGGTCTGATTCTGAATCAGTTTAGGGACCGATCGCATGCGCAAATTGATCGTGCGGGCGTTGATGAGTTCTGAATTTGTAATAACAGTTCCGAGTTCGCGAATAGTTTGTATTTATTGTTTCCTTGTACAGTGAGATATCTCTACAAAATTGAACTACAGACCTATCACTTTCAGTTCACTCTGAGGATATTTGGTTAGAGTCCAAGGAAAAAAACGTGAGTTTCAAAATTATATCTTAACGTGGTGCCATCAAGTGGCCACCCGAATTGCCACATTCATATCCAAATGATTTTTCAATTTGAAGTTATTTGAAACAATATTTTTATCGATACGGATTTGAGAGAGCTACGAATCCCAACAAGTTAAGACGAGACATTTAGATATTATTTAACTGATGTTTTGATTGTAATATAATTTTTCGTAATTTATTGTTCATTCAAAATTATACGTTCTAAGACTTCCCAGACGTTCGCAGAATTACCAATTTCTGAGGGCGAATCATTTATTTTACGATGCTTGCTATTCAATAAATTTAAGTTTAACAATGACATTAGAATACGAGCCAACTATTCCGTTGTCAACTTATTGAAACGGTATTTATCATAGAAATAATTTATTGTTAATAAAATTTGTATTGCTTGTAATTAATTAGTCAGTCCCCATGTAGAAGCCTCTACAATATTTCTTATCGCCATTAAATTAAGCATCATACCAATTGTATTTTATTTTCGTTGGACAAAAATATACAGAAGGGTATTTTTAACTTATTTAACACTATACAAGAGGCACTGAACTCGGCGGTATGTCTATTGTAGGTCCAGGCGTAGGTTGGAAGCTCTGCAGTTAAGGTTTTCCTATATATAAAGGAGGCTTACAACCAAACGATAAAGAAATCGAAGGTTAGTCACTCATTTCATGAGACCTCTTTACAAATCAACAGGAAGCTCTGTAAGTAGTTGAGGTCTGCTTCAAACGACTACTCAGTCACTTACAAGAAGACTGTGATTGACCACTGCGATGCTGATCTTTGGAGATCGTACAGCCTTATTTAAACTCTGCTATCCAATATTTCACTGTTGCTAAGGAAGGAGCAGTCTCACCCAGAGTAAAATCTAAATCAGCTTTTTTCTTGGTTGGGCTAAGGCCTTTCAAATAAAAGTATTGTAGCACATAACGATGACCACTTTTTTCCATATTTACAAATTCACTCAAAAAGTTCACTATTGATGATTACTAAACAATAACTAATCAACGTGGCGTCTTCAAACTTATGCTTTATAGATTGTGTACTTTCTAATACAATGGTATTTTTCAAGCAATTACGAATATTCTACATCAAATTTGTTCCTTTTTCTTTTATTCGTTTATTATAAATCGAAAAAGAACCTACAAAATTGACGAGTACAAGAAATTGTTTCCATTCTATTCTAAGCTAGGTATAGGGAATTATGTTTTATAAGAAAAGTATTGACATTCATCTTTATGAGTTGCTTATTAGGGGAATCTTCCTGAAATAGAACAATGTTTTTACTTCTTGGATAAAATTAACCATTTTCACCTAAATACCTAAGTAAAAGTTGAATTGTTCCTCATATGTGACAGCCTGAAAATCTCATGTATTTCCATTTCGTAACACGTTCGGTGATATATTGTTTACTTCAAACAGCAACTATATTTTTCATGTCTGCATTTGATGAATGATAGCGTTTTTCCAAATCAACAAAATATAAAAAAAGCCATCAAAGAAACGATAATTAACAAATACCAACCAGACATGCACGTCCAGAAATATTTAATATTTGTTCGAAGAGAAGTTTTAGGAACATTTGCAAATTTTAAAAATGTTAAAATGTTGGTTCTCTTTAAAAGATTGAAACTGCCATCCAAATTTTATTAAAATATATATCGACTGACTCGTTTTATTTCAATAATTCCCACGTTAGACAAAATTCAACTTGATTAGACAAAACGATAACGTGCCAACGAGCGGCGAAGCTCCATCCTGCATGAAATAAATTTTCGAGCATTTCCAGATCCTCAAAAAAGTACTCACGAGACCTCTCGTATGGATTCCACTACACGCAGTTATGCCAATTGACCGTACCGTTCAGCTTAAAGGTTGCTTCATCAGACCACAAAATGCAATGATGGATATGCGGATTATCCCGACTGCAACCGAGGTACAACTCACAAAATTCAAATCTGCGATCGAAATCATCCTCTTGAAATGCGTGGTGGCGACGCGGACAGTAAACCGGAGTGCATGCGTTTCAGCATTCTTCGTAAAGAACCATCGAATATTTGAATTTTTTCCGATAGCTGGACTGCAGTTTGATACAGCTGCTCAATTAACGTTAGCGCCACTGTTTCCATATTTTAGTTAGTTGTTACAGATACCAGTAGTCGGCAACAAAGCTCGTTTTTAACAATTATTGGTACGTCTTTCACATTGTTGCACGATTTGGTAGAGGCAAGTTCGGAAATTCCCCAACACATTATGATTCAGTATGAAATATTTTCCAAATCGTGTGGTTTGTAGATAGTATATTTAACTTGAATCATATTGCTTTCCTGTTGAATAGTGGATGCTTTTATGTTAAAGCCGTTTTCATTTCATGTTCAGCTGAATTGGGAAAAAATAAGAATTTAATATTTTAAGTAGTGTTTACTATAATCCCCAGTCTATAACACCTTTACAACAACAAACAGACATAAAGTTGATCATAAACATGTAATTTATTAGTTATGGGAAAATTACTGAATTTCGATACGCTAACTGCGTGACAAGATATGAACGAATGGTAATAAATGTTTGTTACTGTGGACTGTAAATAACAAAGCTTCGAGGCGCTCTATTATCAATTATTTTTCACCTTTGCGTTTAATAAGACGCTACATCTTAGAAATTTATTACTATATTTACATGGTAATCCGAATACAGGTTTCTATAATTAGTAACTGCTTAGCGAACTAGCATAGCAATGTCGTTTTGGGAAATATGAAACAAAAACAATAGAAAAAAATACGAAAATCGTGTTACTCGATTGATCTTAAAATAGCAGAAGTTAAATAAGTTAAATAAGGGAAAAAGAAAAATACACGCCAATAGTTTCTGTCAACTTATAATAATTCCTTATTATCATAATTACACAAAAATATTTTATATATAACGATGTCTTTAATATAATCTAATAGATTTAAGATACTTAATACTTATCTACTATACGAGGGTAGTTTCAAAAGTTTCTAAACTCAACCTGTACACGTCAGTCGTTATCATTACTGATACTGAATGAAGAATTATACTTGCGCAAGATATCCGCGCGTCGTGACCGAGTTTTCTTACTTTGGAACCAAATTCCCAAACCCCGCATTCGAATCAATATCCACCCCATCCTCGTATATTCGGATTGTTCTGATAAAATAAGGTTCAGGTTAGGTACAGGCCTAGTCGGTCACAAATTTGCAGTCTCTTTGGTTGCACTCGCCATAAACCAATTAGGCTCTTCAGAGCTGGAGAAATCTCCGTGCGTTGCTGGATTCAAAGCAAAACTCTCTCACTAAAATTGTCCTATATGTGTCAATAAAACCTTGACCTTTTCAGAAGATTTGTAACGTATGTATGTATTTATTGATGCGATTCTGGGGAGCCCAGTGTTTACAGCTGGTCTGTTAATCCCATTCCTTTTAGAAAGTTCAGAATGTGGGATGGCTGTAGCTAGCTAGAGATCTTCGTTTTCAATTTCATACGCTTTCAGGTGTAGTTATTCAAGAGAAGCTGAATAGAGGTTATGAGCTCTGTGCAACAGAATCTACACGCCGCATTATCTACTGAGTCTAGCGTCGTTAGTATCCGTAGATTATTCTTACTTAGGTTGATACATTCAACAGATTTTCTCTGGTCATAGTTTTCCAGGAGAGTCATTGCCTATAACTAAACGTTGTCTCTACCTCTACTTTACCGAACCGAAAGTTCAATTCGGCGACCCTACCTGAGTTGTATCTGTGATAACCGACGACTAACCAGCTTCCTCTGTTACTCAACCTAAGAAACCTGTTCCTATCTGTACTGTGGTCTACCTTGTCTGTGAGTTAGTCACACTGAAAGATCTCTAGGTATGAAACATATACTAGACTCTAGATTCGTGGCTCCGAAGTAAGCCTCTACTGGGCACGTCGAAAGTATCAAGAGAAAGGAAACTCTAAGGCGGAGAATGCCAAATAGACAGTAATAGTGCTACTACTAATTTTCAAAAGATGTTATTCACAGGAACCAATATCAAACTTCAGGATACGTGGTCAAACAAAAGTGATTGCATGATACCCAGAGTGATTTCGTAAAGGATCTATGGAGAGAATACAAAAAAGATGCTTAGATTCAAGAAACCCTGAACCATTGAAGCGATTACTAAAAAACTGTTTCAACGAGTGTAAAGGAGAAGAAGAGAGAGAGAGCATCTGCTTTGTGGGTATCTCGCCTTGACGGAGAAAGGACAACACACAAGATTTGTTCGAAAAAATAGCAGATTTAGAAATAGAAAGATTAATGAACTTAATTTTGATTTGAAAATGCTTAAAAATAGACTAGGGAAGGGGAAGCTAATTAACTAAGTATCTATCTAGATAGGTGCTAATCCTCGATATGGCTAAATAGATTACAGGTTGAACCGATTTACAAGAAAATACAACACAACTCTGGTTTAGCAAGCAACCCGAAAATAATAAAGTTACAGCATTTCCAATACAAATTACTCAGATAGATGGCCACGTACTTCATAGAGATCTCAAAGCTCCAGCAATTATTGTAGAATGTGCCAAACTAACAAAGAATTAGCAGAACCAGTTAAGAGTTTACCCAAATAAACTAGTTGCACATCTTTATACCCATCAGCCAATTGAGAGATATGACTCTCTAGACCTACCCCACAGATGTTAGTACTTCTGTACGTTGCACGTTAATACAAACAAATATAGACAATGAGTAATATGTTAATATTTAGAAGTGATATCAGTGGTCTCATTTATCCTGAGTCATACCAAATTCTCATAGTCTAAAAAACGGATTTTATTTATCAGGAATGTTAAAAAATTGATTATCCCGAAACATATTTTTTAGTCTATTTAAGTGGGCTACATCACTATGTATAGTTTTGGTGTTTGTTTGAACTGAGTTGTTTTTATATGCATTTACTTACACAAATATTTAGATTTCAAACTAAAAACAAAATAGGTTAACGACGTTGAGGTGAACATCCAAGTGGTAATTATTGAAAGTATACAATTAAATTTAATGACTTAATTTCTAAGAGAAATAAAACGTTCGCTTGTGTCTCTTAAAGGGACATTTTGTTAAAAGAATATCGCTTAACAATGTACGAAAATAATTATTTTCATTTTTGGTTTAATCGACATAATGTAATTTTGTATTGGTTTGAATTGATCATTTTTTATTCAGTCTTCGTGTGAATAATTCGATGTAATTCCCATGCGAATTTCTGTAAAGTGATTTTCTCAATTTCTACGTTATACATATATCGTTTCCAATGTATTCCGACCTCTGTCAACCCCTTCAGCCGTCCATTTCGTATTAATATTAATAAATAGTTCGTGATATCAAATATCTTCTACACCCTTTCCAAATTCTATTCGGTTTTCACATCGCTGGAGCTTACAAAATCCCTGTTTGATCTACTGAACTTTACGTGCGAGATATTTATCTTATAATAATCTTAGATTTAATTTTTATGTTCAATTCGATTTTTCATCGAATATCACAACTTTTACGTGTTACTGATGATTAGGATGATTATAAAGAGTATATTACTGATCTGCTACCTCTCAATAAATTAAAAGAAATTTTCATAAAATTATTTTTCTTAATTCATTAATAGTTCTGTATTATCAAACAGAATAATTCTGATCGTGGTATCTATCAAAATAAAATTACTGTTCAAGGAATTATCAGTCAGCTTCGTTATTGATGCCCGCCTAATCATTTAGCCAAAGTAACTCGATGTTAATTGTATGAGTAAGAGATGCTTGTACGTATTTGGGCATATTGCATGTGTATTCGAACTATCTTTATTATGCTTCATGTAGGTACTTTACCTTTAACTGGTTGTATCTTCAATTTTTCTGTGTATGTTTCATTTTGCATTTCTACGGGCTCTCAAATATTTTTTTCACAATTTATTTCCATCTTTTTTGTTTCCCAAAGAATAATCAATAAATTAAATAATTCCTAGTTCTTTTATTTCCTGCCTCTTTTCTGCCATTACTTTCTATTATCACTATTCTAGCTTTTCATCAGTTCACTTTGTTTTTTTCGGTATTTGTATGTTATGTACTTTATCTTCTGTTTCTATTACTCGCATCATGCTATTAGTTTTATTAATATTTAGTTTCATTCATTTCCGTATCTAATATCTAAGTTATAGGTCTTTTTCTTGACTTCATTTGTAATCTTTGGAAGAATCGGCTGCTGTGAGAGTGGACACATCGAATTTTTTTTACATTAGTGGAAATTTCGGCGATTTTGATTATAAATAAGTTTGATTGTGGATAAACCTTTGTATTCTATGCGTGTTTGAGACACATTTCATTCACTTAAGAAAATTAAACGTTCTAGCCAACTCTCGCGTTTTTAACAATCTTGCGTGAATAAAATGCTATCTAAAACAGTTATACAATGAATAACTATTAAATGTTGCGGCGAAAATTTGAACACAACCAATGACTATAATTAGTACACATTAAACCGATTAAAACTATTCAATTTATGAATATACTGAGTAGTGTGACTTAGATTTAAGAGAACTATATCAACTTTTTTATAGCCAATTTCAGTTAATGGCTTTTAATAGTTTGCGTTTTAGCGGAAAAGTACGATACTCTATTATCAATTGGGGAAGGTGCATATTGAATTTTATTACTAAGATTAATGATTATAAATAAAATCGCGTTTAAAACGTCTTGAGATGTTGTCCGATACCTGATTGCCACTCTCTCCTGCCACTACAATTCTCATCGTTCAGATCTCGTCGACATTCATTGATTTACTTATTACATGCATCCATGATAACCTCGATCTCGAGGTAGAGACAGAATGTTGGGGTCAGGCTTTATTCTAAATAACAAATGGAAAAAATATATATTAGCATTTAAACCAATTTTTGAAAGACTCTGCACTTTGAGATCCAAAGGAAACAACAGAAATATAGTTCGTAAGTATTAGATCACTGATAAAGTCAAGAAAAACAAAAATAAGAATACATAAACCACAAATACACAAACGCTTGTGAGACTTGGATATTAAAAAAGGCCGATGAAGCCATGTTGGAAAGATTGGAGAGGAAGATACTAAGAGGAATCTACGGAGGAGTATACACAGAAGAGGGCTGGAGGAGAAGAACTAATGAATAATTGGAGGAACTTTATGAAGAAGCTACAATAAGCTCGTTTATTAAGGGACATAGAGTGAGATGGTTGGGACATGTTGTTGAGAGACTACATAGAGAACGGATGCCAAAATTAGTACTACAAAGAAGACCAATAGGGTAAAAAGAGAAAGGGGCGACCAAGATAGAGATGGTATGTCTATGTAATGGAAGATCTAAAAAATAATAATGATTAGAATTGGAGAGAAAAAGCTGTGAACAGGAAGGAATGGAGGAATATTGTGTGGAAAATGCAAAATAGAGGAGGAACGTGATATATAACTAAGTAATATTGCTATTTTTGCAACAAAAATTATTCAGCTTTGAAAAACACCCTTTATCAAGTGAATATCAGTTAAAAATTAGTTTGAAAGTTTAGGATCGCTATGGTTGTGAGACGCCCTGAAAATCTGTCCATCAAGTTTAAATAAAACATAGAAACAATCAATCAAAAGAAACAATTTCCGTAATGTTTGCTCTATCCAGCTCCGTGCTTGAAAAGTCCCTTCACATCTAACCTCCGTCACGAGGAAGATGACCCGGAAAAATTATAAATTCATAAAAATATAGCCATAAATATTTGAGGGAACGGGCCGAGCTGTCTCGGTCAGTTAAACTTGCTATGTTTTAAATATAAGGGCAGGGCTTTAATGGCATCCTCATCGACTTTACTCATGGCATTTTCCTAGCATATAAACGACGACGTTTTGAGAAGACTTCGATGCAAAATCGTTTCAGCGTTTGTGTAGTAGGCGGACGACGCAAATCAGTGGTGGAACTATGAGAATAATTCTTCAAATTGACAATTTTCTCCGGTGGTTTTCTATATATCAATATAAATATTTGATAATAGTTTGTGATTCAGGGTGCCTGAGATTTAATTAAATAACTAAAAATTTAATAAAATATAAGCGGGTACAAGCTGGCGGAATATAAAAATGTATGTATTATGTAACGTATGAACACCTCGTTAAAAGATCTATTTATAAATAATGTCTGAAACTAGGAGGCTAAAATCAGTAAAAACAAGAAAAAAAAAACACTTGGTTATAATTACTCCAGGACTAATAGATTTCAATTTATTCACATTATTAACAAAAAATACAGTAGAACTTAGTTGTAATACAGTAGTAAAGCGCAAAGCTGAACGATTAAAAAATACTTAAGTTCTCGGTTAACAATTTTTCATATATAAAGAATATAAAATAGCAGTCGTCGGGAATAATTTTAGAAACTACTTCCCTGATATCGACGACGGCAATAAAGGGTTCCACTTTACGTTTTTGCATAATTGCATAGGGTAATTCGTTCCACACTTTTATATACAGAATATATCACTTTTCGTTCTAATGCTTCCCATTGGGCCGCGCATCTAATTATCTTTTAATTATTTTCCAGCTTTGGAAATCATGAATAAAATGGTTTTATGTAAATATGTTAAAATATTATTAAAGTTATGAGTGTTTGTGTGAAAAATTATCGGAATAATGAACAAAATGATCAGTTAATGTGATTTATGTATAGTTTTCTCGCGGTATTCCTTTTGTAAATTAATTTATAATAAATAATAAAATAATAAATAATACCACAAATATCCATCTATCTACCTACACTTATATATACTGCTTCTGTCTGTTCAATATGTCTTGGAGGTCCCATCCTTATGGTAACTGTATGGCAACAGTATGAAGCTGCTGGGCGTCAGTCTTTTGGTCATGATGTGGTCATTCTCTAACCTAGATAAACTTACGCTTCTCTTTTGCGAGAAGAGAACACTAACAAATTGGCTACCTTCAAGCTACCAAAACCCACTACCAACGTTAAGAGCCAAGGCACTTCAAGACGGAAGAAATCCTTATGATGCCCTCAGTATCCAATTGACGTACCTACTTAATAATAAATCAAAATATCGAACATCCTAGCAAGAAGGAAATTGACCGAAATGAGGTCAGCTCACTTTTAGACAAAACTCAGTAATTTTAAACATGTCTATCAAATAGAACAGCACAAAAACTACAACAAAAAAGATTAACATGGCAATGCACTAGATATCCACGTGCCAAATCACGATAAGAAACTGCCTCCCGTAAAGTAAAAAACTTATTAGTGCTCGAAAAACAAATAATTCGAAGAATCCTTTAAAAACCTGTCCAGCACTGCTGAGTCCGACTATTCGTTATGGAAAGCTATCAGAAACATAAAATATCTTGATTAACTAAAAAAACCATTTCCATCACACTGGAGTCAAACAGAAGAGATAAAAATTAAGCAGAGAACAGAAACTCACCACTCCCTAAACTCTTCACGGCAAAAGAAGTAAATACAATGATTGAAAGCCACCTTCGTCCTAATAATGCCCCAGGTTATAACCTCATCACAGGAAAACTAGTCTAAGAACTTCATAGGAAAGATATAGTCTTGCTGACCATTACCTTTAATGCAACCCTACGTCTAAGATACTCCGCCCAGTGTAAAGTTTCCCAAATCACCCATATCCCTAATCCTGCGAAACCTCCTAATAACGTCACTAGGAAAATACCAATAATCGAAACATAGTTCCACCGAACAAGTGCATAGGATAGTGGGCACTATAAATCGTGCATTTGAAGACAAAAGCTATTGTGTAGCAGTTTTTTCTAGATGTGAGCCAGGCCTTCGGTAAGGTTTCGCGCCAAGGTTTAAACTTAAGATACAGTTCCCACACCATATACCTCATATTAGAAAGAAGTAAACTTTTCCCAGTAAAGTCGGTAGTACCCCAGTGTAGCATGCTTGGACCTATTCTATATTTTTTGTTCACTGTCGACAAATAGAAATAAAACTACCGCATCATTTGTTGACGACAAAGTAGTAATATTGGAAAACCACACAAACAACAACATCTTAACAAAATAAACGACTGGACAAAAATCTGGGGAATCAAAATCACTGCAAACTACTTTCACAAAATGTAGATGAATGACATCTACTGTAACGCTACGTAACTACTGCAAGTAAAACTTAACTACGGATTGTAAGAAAAGGAAAGAAAATAAGAAGAGTATGAAGAACTGAATGAAGAAACCTAATGAAAATATAAAGAGCGAGAAAAATGTTTTTGATGGAATATTATAAATAAGTGGGTTCATGTTTAGTAAATTGTTAAAACAAAGTTTTTTGTGGCACCATAAAAATATGATTTATGGAAATCATTTTACGGTTTACTTTAGTTGTATTTCCGTGAATAAAAGCATTTTACTTTATATTGCTTACCTAATGAGAGAATTAGCGTTATATTGATTGATTTAGTAGATGTTATCTTCCTTTTTTAAACAGACATACGATTAGCGCTATTGATGATATACGATTAGTTTCCGTTCGAGTTAAACACTACACATATGTAAAGCAACTTATAACAATAATTATAAACGATCTACATGTCAGCTATTTAGTATAATAAAAAGATCTGACAGCAACTTATTAATATAATTGTAATTTCCTAAACAGTACTTGCTATATAACTTATTGCTATCGTTTACCTAAATATTCCATTATCATTAAATGTCGTTCATGTTTATTTGAATAATAATGATTCAAAACACTTTTTACTCATAATTAATCATAATTTTTATTCAAATCATATGAGGTGTCCATTAGTAAACTTGAGAGATAACACGCTTGACTTAGTTGAACTCTACTTCCCTGTCCAGTTTCCTCGTTGTGGCTCTTTGCCGATCTGATATCACCCGAATTTATGATCCCCAACGGATCTATTCCGAAACCTATCTATTAATTTTTATTCTAGTGCCCTAAACTGCTCGTAAAAATTGGTTAACTTCTAACTAAAAGACGGATATAACGTGAGTATCTAGTTACAATTCTCAAAATTCTTTCTTAAGGACGTACGTCTCATATTACTTGAGTATGATATGTTTTTTAGTTGATGTTTGGTAAATACAAGGTATTCTCTGTTTCTAACCCTACAACACTCCATGCAAACCTCAGGACGCGTGCCACTTTCTCTCTCACTGCTTCAACGGAATCAAAGCTTGTTGCCTTTAATGTATTTTACATATGTCCTTAAGGAAGCTCCGAAGAACAGTGCAGAGGAGCCTCTAGCTCGCGTAGCGCCCGGGTGCAATCAACAACTTAGCGCCCACTAGTACCTAAGCATGTTGACAATTGTTAAAATGAAATATATATACAAACGGCACCTCAAATTGCGACAAACTATCTGAGTAGCAAGGAAACAAAGTACCTCAATGTCACTTTCAAATCAGAGGATGCGACAAATGACGGTAGTGACAACAATGTAATGAGTACTGGTGAATCTAAAGATGATAAAGTCGTCTCAGATTAGAATAAAATTAACTCTCATCTTCTAAAATTTTTTATATTTAATAGAAATGAGATTTCTACAATAAATAATAGGAATATAAAAAATATATTATACATTTGAATGTACCTAACTTAAAACTACGATCGGTCTAATATGAATTTAGTATCTAGTTATTTTTCTTCCAATCATATCATAGATAATAAGTGAGATATCCCATATGAAATTGTTCCTGTCCCCTTGGACTCGCAAAGATCTACATTGAAAATATGATTCACTCTATACATTTGTGGTATCCTACTAAATCAGTGTGATATTTTTTAATATATTAAATTTGTTATAAAATTAATATATACATCTGAATAACTTATCCGATTCGGATCTTAGACTACTTATAACAAATATAGAAGTGGCTATAAATTACTAACAAAATAGAATTGACTCACAACTAGCTACGAATAAAATTTTCTAATTTACATGTTTACGTCACTATTTTTATTACGTTTTCTCACTCACAATAAATTTTTACGACATATATTAACTTTTTCTCTCACCAAAACCGATATGTATGGTTTTTCGGTAAAATCAGATTTAGGGTTTCACACGAGACGAAACTGGGCGATCAATTTGAATTGTATTACAGAAAAAATAAGAAGTTCCATTATCGAGATGTTACAATATTATTTTACTTCTTTTTGCCTTATAAAAAGAATGAATGTAGAATAATATACACCACAAGAGGTCATATTTTTTTTATAATTGAAAGTTACATCGATTGGACAACATAAATAGAAATTGTCAATTGTATTTAAATATTTACAAAAACAAGTACTTAGTATTAGGACGACATTATTCATAATAATCTTTGATTTTCTTGGAAAAAAAACCTAAACGGGTATAAATTCTTTGAACCAGTAAAAATAAAATATTATAGGTTATTGCATTCTTAAACAACAGAAGTAAATGGAATCATAATTTGTTTATATTATAATGGGCTTTATTCATTGTTAATTCGGTAATAGTCTAATAAAATAAATCAAACTTACCGAGCTGATAAGAGAATCAAGAGAAATATTTCATAATAAATTTAATACATTAGAAAATATATTGAAAATGGGTTTGCTAAAAAATATTGGACAAAATATTTTTAATTATTTAAAAAAATGATTCTTCATTAGATGTTGCTTCAAGATAATAAGAAACAAGACAAACTACTAGGTTGTCAGGTATAAACAGCTATCACTATAGGTAATTTTTTAAGTATATTGTGATACTTTTATTATGAAAAAAAAACAGAACCTCGCTGATAAAGGCGACACCAATTTACTCGCAGATTAGCAGAGATAGAAGAAGACGAATGTGACAGTATGATAAAACCTCATAACAACTCATCTGCTCTAGTCATTTAGCTGTTTTTTTTTTTCGATATTTTGGTAGTTTCTGAAAGTTTAGTCCCTAATCGATTACCAATAAATTGTTTCTAGACAATCATCATCATATATATTGATATTTAAATAAAAATAACTTTTCTTTTTGAATGGAATAATTTGAATCAAGAATAAAATATCATCAATAGCCATTATTTCTATTCATTCTTTAATATACAATAAAATCATATCTCTTGTGTATGATCAATTGTTTTACAATTTACAAGACGTATTTCTCATATTAGCAATATTTATGGTGCAATATCATAAAGTTATTTATACGTTGAAACATTAAACTATGACTAGTCTAATAAATAAAGTTGAACATATCCTTTTCATGTCAGGCGCAACAATTTTTTTCAACAACTATAGTGCACTTTTAATTCAACATTCTCTTACTGTTAGTGATATTTTTAAATAAAACAAACCTATAAATATTTGGTATCGACATAAGTAGTCATAGTACAAGTGAGCAATGTTAATGAGAAAATATTAAACCATTTCTATCAGCAATTAAAATCGCACCAACCTTGGTAATGATTGGTTATTACTCTGTGTAAGTAAAAATTGTCTACAATAAAAAAAAATGAAGTGAAAGGAAGATGAATACACGAAATATTTATTATAATAAGCAAAAATTGTAGCTGTTCCTGTTTTTATCTACAACTAATAATCTACAGTACGGGCGCTGGCAGTGGTTCCCGTAGCCCTTTATGGGGGTTGCGAGGTCGGCACCCTGGTCAGTTTTTGTTATTAATAATTTAATTGTTTAAACGGCCATAATTTATTATCTACAATAGTAACGGGGTTTCTGATAAAACAGTCCGGCTGCAAATCTTCTAACGAATATTTCCATTTTTGAATTTTGAAAAAATAGTCATTACAACCAAAGTTATAGGTAAAGTAGTGTAAAAAAATGCAAAAATGCGGTGATTTCTATTTCAATCGGTCTTATTATGGCCTGGGCAAATTCAATTAAAACTTTTGAGGATCCATTTCAAAGAAAATACGTATATTTTCAAGCGTTTGAAACAGTTTTATAGTATTTGGAAGACAAAATTTTTTCTCAGGTTTTTGTTTTTATTATTTAGAGCAGTTTAAATTTTATGTCTTCGATATATTATCTACATCTACATATCCTGCTAATGTTTCGAGTTCCTTTCTATTTTTTCAAATACGCACTTTATTTTATGCCTTAACTTAGTTTCATATAGAAAGATTTGTCATAAAGTTTCTAATCATCATAATTATCAATTAGAAGGTATAGAAAACGCAATGTGAACATTGCAAATATAAAAAGTGAAACTCTACTCATTATTTATTATATTCGGTTAATCTGAGAGTCATTAATAACCCGAAACCTTACATAATGATAATGAAATACTTTTATAGAGACTGTAAGATTTGCAGATGATTTAAAACTGATTAAAAAACTTTTAATTAATAATAAATTACAAGATACATTATTTATCTTTTTAATATGATCGCAGTGTTTGTGGCAGCTTCTGTCAAAGGAATTTAATGTAATGGTTTTTTTTTCTTATTCTATTCCTAACATAATAAATAGTATATTACATCAACAGTATAGGTTATTAGTAATTTGATTATTACAATTACGTGTTACGTAATAAGGGTTATATAATCACCCGATGGGTTATGGTTATAATTATGTGTAATAATTATTTCTGCATGATAAAGTCTAAAAAAATCAAATGATTAAATGTAACTTGATTCTTGTATTACTATTTGAAAATTGCAACTCCTACTACCTTACAAGAAGGAATTATTATAGTCTGTTATAAGAGAAAAGACAAATGTAGAATATATCAAAAAATTATAAAAGAGTCTGCATTTTTTCAAAAATGCTTAGTATACGAGGGTTGTCTGAAAAGCTTTCGAGCTAACAAAGAAACAAGACATTTTGTTCTACAACAATTCTAATTTTTCGACATAGTCTCCTTACAGCGATGCTTCGACCTTTGGACCTTTCAAAATAAAAGTTGACATCTTCCTTTTCAAAACATAACGTTCTCGTTATCTCTCTTTTACAAAAGTAGGAGATAGGAAAATATCGCTGCAGGTTTAATCTAGTGTACACGGTGGAGGATACACCAATTCGAAATGTAAATCGTGGATTTTAGTCATGGCGATCACCGAAGTGGATATAAGAAGATGTGTTGTCCTGATGGAAAAGCAGCGCAATACTCTTCTCCTCTTATTGTAGGTAGTCAATGAATACCATCCCACGACTATACCAAAAAACGGTCGCCATCACCGCCTATGAAACAATCTTCCTCTTTAATAGTATGTTCCCCCCGTGTAGTTCAGTATCTTGAGTGATTTTTTTTTGTTTAAAAAATGTTGTGGTTGATTCAGTTGTGATGTAACAAATCCGACTCATTTTGCTTAAACCATTTCAATAAAGCATGGGAAATATTCATTCGAATGCGCTTTTGATCTAACTTTTAGACTTTTTCGAAGATATCGCTCGTTGTCGCAGTTTTTAACCGACTCAAATTGCATATCGTCAGTCAAGCTGGATATGGCCACGTTTGATTTCGGCTGCTCAAAATTTTACGGTAGTAAATGAGAGTCTTCGTACACAATGTCTAATTCCTCCTTTATTTGAGTAGGAGTCTTGACTTTTAAAAACAAATATTAGATGGCAGTTTTTCCCATTTTCAAAAAAATCCTCAGAACTACTCACTTATACGAGTATTGCTGCTCAAATTATGGGATATACAAATATTTATAATTGACTATGGGTTTCAAAATATTGCGTTTGAACCAATTGCCGGACAATTTTTTCCATTTTGGCTGAGGTATTTCCACAAAATGTGATTTGAAGGCATTCGGTATAGAAAAACGTTGACGTAATTTATTTTTGATGCGCGAGAATAAAAAGAAATCGTTTAGTGGACTGTACAAAACGTTTTTGTTTGATCTGATGTGTGAGAGTTGCATTGCATGTGGTGGAGAATGATTCGTCTTCTGCGATCGGTTTCCCTGATTCTTTCGAACACTTCTGGTAAACAAATCATGACGTACCATTTAGAATTAACCATTTTACGTTGCTGTAATGGGATACGAACAACTTTTGTTGCATTTGGGTCGTCTTTAAAAGACCCATACAGGCGATTGTTGTCTAATTTCGGATTCATAGTGCATAGATTGATTATTCGTGGCCTGTCACGATCTTATAGACATCTTTTAAAGCAACACGATTGAATTTTTGCAGCGACGATTTGCAATATTAGTTAACGTACAGCATCGATGTTTTTACTAAAAAAACCAAGGACTCTATTTCGAAGGAGATTTTTTCAAATTACATTTTTATTTGTGCTTATATGGAACGCGCTAGAGCGTCAGAACATTCATTCGAACCTGAGGAAGAACTAAATCGAATCTTTGGTTTCATTTCTATGAACTAATGGAATTGATGACAGGACTCGTTAATGCATTTGAATTAATTTCAATTCGATAATTTCTAAAAAGTAATTTTTTCTCCAATTTTATGATTAAAAAATCTTTTAATAATAGGAAAATACTTTGTAGCAATCATCTTAGATTCGATTGGTAAGAATTTCCAATTTTGCAAATAAATAACGTGATATTCGACATTGCGTGTTAACATGCAATAACGGAATGAAAAAACCAGGCAGTTATTTTAATTTGGTCTCGGCTTTCTTCCAACATCGACTTAAAAAAAACTGAGAAACAATGAAGGTAAATTTGTATTATAATTGATCAAGTTGATCTGAACGAAAATAATGTTAATATTCAGTCCGAAAATGGAAAAAATTCGAAAAATGAAAATGCTTAGAACATTTGAGGATTGTGAGGATTTATTCAACATCAAATATCTATAATTCTAGTAAAGTAATATAAAATTTAAGTGTACCAAAGTTGAAGAGGGATGTTAACACAAATTTTTGAAAACCTGATTATTTGTCTTAAATTAAATAAAATTTTTTCGTTTTTCCATTCTTATCTCGTTACTGGAACACGTATTAGAAAGTGATGGCCTCAAAGACAATATGTGTGCCAATATCATCATTTGATTCATTGTTGCTTTTCTTTTCCTGTATCTGTTGTTTCCTATATTCGTTTTGTTAATCTATCTTGTTACATTCTTGTTAAATGTCCAAATAAGTATAGAATTCTCTTATTTATTTCTTCCTTGATAGTTTCTTGTTGTAAGTTGTTTCTTTAATATCATCTAACCTAATCCAAATCTAGAGCAAATTAGGAACAGATCAAAAATTGTTTGTGGAGAATTCCAAATTCTAAATAATAGTTAACATAAAAAACAGCAACAGAATCTAAGCTACTAAGTAAATATCAAGAATCACTGAATATTTGATTTCAAGTCAGTTATAAACAGATTACGGATTTTAAAGATAAATCATCCTTTCCAGTAATTATTGCATGCACTTTTCAGTTTTAAAAGAAAAATATCAAAAAAAGTGTTACTGTGGAGAGTCGACCATATTTACGAAACGATAGAAACAATCTTATCGCCCCAAATCCTTTCACAAGAATGTTAAAACATATTATACATATATTTACATCAACTTCGAGAAAGAATTCGATTGAATAAACTACGTAAACCTGATAAAAAATAATGTAAAATATGTTAAAACAATATTTACCTTAAAGCCTAGGTAAACGCAAGTATAGGGGTAGAGTATTTCAATTTAACAATTGAGTCACGTTTTCCGGAAAAAGGTAATTCAATATTTGTTGCGACTTATCGCACGTAAAAACCTTTTCAAAAAATATTGATTATGTTGTATGTAGAATCACTAAATTTTTTTTGCCACTTTTCCAACAACATAAAATTGAAAGTATTAGGATCCTTTTGTATAAAAAAATCGTTTCTAAAAGGATTTAGACCAGATATATGTATTACTTACAATTCTATAATCACAACATATCCAAAAATTGGAAAATTAATAAAGAACTGGTCTGACAATGTATAAAGATCAAAACTAACTTGTTATTTATGTTGTCGTCGATGTATCTATGATATCAACATTACGTTGTTGCCGATAATCGACGAACTGTAAAGAAATATACCAAAATTAATTTATGCCAAACTATAAATGCAGGAGAGTAATGTATATACCAGCAAAACGAAGATGCATGGTATAATTGACGAGGATTTGAAAAGTATAGTAAAGATTCATGGCATAACTTGTAAATAACATGCCCGAATGAATTCATATTATTATGAAAGTTAAAAGTGATATAACATAATGGTAAAGATACGTCAGTGTTAGTGGAAAGTTGTTCATTTAAAGTTTATCTATATATAATTATCATAAATGAGTTTTAAACTAGTTTGTATCTATTTCAATTGGAACGTTTTCTAAATGATATGTGGAGTTATGGAGTTTCTTCTTTATAAGGACAACAAGCTGTTCCATAAGTCGCTTTTATGTTAAGAGTTTTTGCCCGGTAAACTTATTCCTTTATGATATGACTTTTGATAAATTCCAAAATTAGAAGAAGGTTCTCAAAATTACAGCTTTTTACAAAATTCTTTACTAAGATGATATCATGACAAAACGAATTGCGGAATGCAGTGAAAAGTATTATTTATAAGATATTAATTCAAATCCTATATTACCCGTTTTCTCTGCTTTTAATAACATAATCACCATTTCGTACACCAAGACCAGAAAGACTAACATTAAGTGGCTTAAATCCTTGCTTCTCTATATTTATGATAATAGTTTCCTCAGTCACTATTAAGTATTGAAACTTACAATCGTGCAGCTACTGTTAATCAAGAATTTTGCAAACTATTATTGTATAACAATCATGGATTCTAAATAAAACCTAGTTGCCAGTTGTTTCAGTAACATATTTACTGTTCATCATTATTTTCTATGGAGAAGCTAATTGTTTATTTAATATTAAATAGAGTGGTAAAAAACAGATAAATAGTTTTAATTTTAATAATCTACAAATAAGATTGTTTGCTGTATTGAGAAAAGTTATTCTCCTTTGCCTTTTTTTGGAGATAGAGATTGTATAGCTTTCGTACCACTACCTATTACGGTTTCTGAAATTTTCAAGAACTTGTTATATAATACGACAATATATATTTTAAAATTTCTTTTGTAATTTCATCTGTTTCATTGCTTTCTGTTTTTTATTACTATGGATACGATAAAAATGACCCGATAGCCCTTCCAATGAAAATAGCACACCACCAATTAGTAATTATGAGCGGTATTATTGGTGCTTGATGGGTGATATATGGATTTCTGGGGTCCCACAAACGATTATTTTATTTATTTACTAATCGCTCAATTGGAAATGAGTTTCATCGCTCGCTTATAATAATTTTCGGTGAGAGTGGCTTAAAGTCACAATTTTCGTCGTGTTGGAATCGGACAGCCAAGAAATCTGCGACGAAATTCACGGTGCACCATGGCATTCCAACCGTTTTTTCTTGATTTGGCCACCACATTACTGGCTTTTCGAAGTCCAAAGAAAAATAATTTTATAAAAATGACACAGTAAGGTTGTGTGTGTGTGTAAATTTCCAGAGGATTAGTAAAACGCAATTTAGTTGAAACCTTGTTTTATAGGCTCAAGTTATTCAATTGCGATTTCAATCACTTCCTCATTTTTCCGATTCTGCTTTTTAGGAGATTTTTGATATTCCTAGAGTAAAGGTTTCATTTAACTCCGCCCGACTGCGCCCAAAGTTTATCGACGTAGATAAATTACTAGTCCTGTTGGATTTTGATTTGAAAATTTCTTTTAAAGATTCTTCAAACAAACTCACGATGTACAATAACGTATCAAATATTTGTGATAACTCGTTAACCACTTAGTCAATCCACGTCATCTCTTGCTATTGTGAAACAACTCATATTCCAATAAAATCAATTTCGATTAATTTTTTACAGCCACCGCCATTTTAGTTTTGAAACAGCCACGTAATCTATAAAATATCCAAAGGAAAAGACTGGAGTCGATCGAAATGTACAGGATGTGTGACACTATTATTTTATCGAGATTCCCAGTAGATGAGATAGGCATTAGCTGTGACAGGATAAAATATTCATCATCTACTTATTTGACTCGAAAGAAGTGTCGACTGAAATATATTGAATATTTAAAATTGTCAGTTGACATTCCACTCCATTAGTGTTTTGATTCAGTCGTCAACAAACTAGAAGGCATCAGAAAACGGTTACAAGTGATAGCTGACTTTCTTAGTAAAAAATATTGTATCTTCATTCAATTTGATAAATGGTTTTTATTACATCACGATTTTCCCTCACACACACAACTCCAAACAACAATTCATTCTGAATGAAGAGAACCATTTTATTCCAATTTCGATGGTATATTCGACTGAGCCTTGAAGAATGGAATGAAGTTTTTTCCTTGACCGTGATTGCCTTACATAGTTCTTTCGTTTTAATACTCCTTTAGCTCCTTTACATAAATGTTAGGTTGACAGTCTTGGGCCGATAGTTTGCTATAAGAATAATCGTCTCGATCATGTATTACTTTGGTTTTCGTCCCTAAATTTCATCTTCTACCGATAACTCCTATGACCACGTAGTGGTCCAATATTTTTCAGTTTGTACTGAAATACACTTCATTGGTATTCTCGTCGTTGATTCTTATCTTGTGGTGGCTTCAATGATCTGGTATAACACACGTTTTCCGAGATCAAAATAATCATAACTCCAATCATCTAAGATCTTCTCGAATACCTACAACGGGGACGATTCCAGGAAGATTTGAATAATGTGATGGGTAAACAGCCGCACGCCATCCAAGGGAACCGGCCATAAAATAATGTAGTGGAAGCTCTAAAAGGCAGGTGACTCCCTATTGCATTAGGAAAACAATTGTCGAGCTTCTTACAAGACAGTTCAGAAAAATTCTACAACGCAAAAATTAGTTATTAGTGTTAATTGTTTTACAGTGTTTGTGATGTAGTAATTAGTGTAATTGGTATAGTGTTGTCATAAAGTTTTAAGAATGAACTTAACTTGTATTATTTCATCCGCCTTCCTACAATATAAATGTATAACAGAATAAATTCTGGTGATTCTGAGTTTAAATGAATATTTAAATTGAATATTACGATGTGTTTGGCATAATCATTCGCTTTTAGAAACTTTTTTTGATAAATATCACATGTAAATATCATTTTGTGCTACCTTGTATAAAATAAAGACCACTTATGACATGATGTTATATGAAATACATAATTTATATGATGATATTACCGACAATTCATGGTATTAATCTTTAACAACTGTAACTACCAATTTCATATCTGTTATTACATTTCAAAATAATAAGTAACGTAAAATGGTTTACATAATAAAATAATAGCGAGTGAACGAACTGGAAATTAGTATAATGGAAGAAAGAATTGTTTGAAATTCATTAAAGTGAACAAATTTTAAAATAGAGGATAAAATAGGGAACTATACTAACAGATATTTATAAAATATGTTTATTTTCGTGAAACACGCAAACAATCGTCTCAGCCTTTAAGGTAAAAATGTTCATCTTACCACTAATTTTTGACCATTTATTGTTCAATCTAATACTAAATAATGATGCGTATTATTAACCAAATCCGCAAACTAATATTTTAGTGAACACTTCAATTATATGTATCTATGTAATAACGCCTTCAGCTTTTAAAAAATGTAATGAAAGAAACTGTTTTATGCTTTATTCGGAGTACTCTGTACCTGAGTAACGAAACTGGAGTCGTTGGTAATAATCATCCTGAGTACACTGTTTACACCACCAATACATTAACACTCACAATTACACCAAATTATCGTCTTCAGATACCGTTTATATCAGTTACTAAGATGCGGAATGATCGAGGACGTTACAATAGGAGATGATGATCTGGAATGGGCAATATATTCCACATGGGTGTACAGCTTACCAAGGATGTAAACGAAAACACTGAGGAAGATGCAACCAAACAATTCAAGCACATATCACCAATAAAATCAGAGAATATAAGAACATTCTAATGCCAATAATAACGTGGATTTTAATAAAGAAAATTACAGATTACATAAATATTTTTGGAAGGAAGATTTTGAGGAAAAGATAGAATGGACCATGGAGAATCAAATATAATGATGAGTTTTGTCAGAATACAGAAACTGCGACCATAAGTCATAAACAATTCGACATGCAGACTCTAGTTTTTGTTGATTCAATCCAATTATTTTATATTATATTATATTATATTATATATAAATATTCTAACTAATCACAACTAATACGTTTGATCTTCCATGGTTCGAAACATTGTTGTACATTTTTATGGCTGAAATGGCATTAAGCAGCGTCAATTTTGGGCAAAATTTTTTGAACAATAATGGCTGTGAGTGCAGGTACATTGTCATGGTGGAATAACCATATCCGTGCCTGCCATAAATCGCCTATTTTTTCACTAACACCGCTTTGCAATATTGAAATTTTTTTGCTTCAATAGAAATCTAATGAAATCAATTAGTTTGAAGTAATCTGATTGAGGACAACCAATTAGTACAATATTATACTGAAAACAGATCCCATGGGAATGTTTTCAATTCATTACGTTGCCATGGATACATATTGATTTATTTCGATTTCAATATTTCAAATATTTAATACTTGAAAATGTCACGATTTAATTGTAGTACTGACGAGAATATTAATGTATAGCACTATCACTGAAAACGAACAGAGCACAGGCCACATCGATTTAACAGAGGGAAATGAACTCATGATGAGGTGCACTATCGGAACAACTACGTACTACAAAGGTCCACAGTAGTGCTATACCGGTTATTATTGGATAGTACTTATTTTTTTGCTATGAAAGAAGTTCCGACAATTGCTTGAAAAGTACAAGTTTCTAAATTGCCTTGACTAATAGTTTTCGCAAAATATGTCAAATTTTTAAACAACTGAAATTATATTAATGTAGTTTTTGTGAAAATATCAAATTTTTCCCATGTTACTCACCGGAAATTCAAATTTTTTATTGAAAAAAAGAATTTATAAAAGTTATTTTTCATCCATTACAAACAAACATGGTACATTCAATTGATTCAAATGGAAATTGTGACACTAGATCTATAATCAAAT
The DNA here is from genome assembly GCF_026230105.1 of Diorhabda sublineata. NCBI lineage: Eukaryota > Metazoa > Arthropoda > Insecta > Coleoptera > Chrysomelidae > Diorhabda > Diorhabda sublineata. The sequence goes on from NC_079478.1 coordinate 343,069, forward strand.
ATTTTTAATCGACTACATAGAAACGTTTTTATTCATTCAATTTATACTGAATAATTTATGTTATTTAAATTGTTAGTAGGAAAGTACGCTACGCCCTTGTGCATAAATAAAATTTATAAAACTGCTAGCATTCTGCAAACAAAGGACTGAATAGTAAAGGACCTACTGGCAATGGCGTGCCAAGAGTATATTTCTCAAAATGGCCGCCCTATACGGAGATTCCCCAGACCGAGTAATTGTATAATTTGAATTTGTTTGAATATATTATTCTCATTTTTTTGAAACAAAACGACTCTGAATACCGGAAGTCGTTCATCGTGGGCTTTGGGAAAAAGTTATACTAAACGAAAAAATTGAAAATTAAATGGTTGTTTTTATCAGATGAGGTTTTCTTTGTAAGTACATCGTTAAAATGTAATAATATATTTAATATCGAATCTTTTCTACTTGATTTTTAGCACAGAATGTGGTAAATGATGATTAGGAAGGAGTTTTAGTCTTAACATGTAGAAGTAGAGAAGAGAAAAATTATTACTGAAAACACTGTTAAGACTACCACTTGTACCAACATTCACAATACTCAGAATATATCAGAAAATCAAAATAATCCCAATCTGACTCAATGACTTTATATCAAATTAATAGAAAGTTTAAAAAAGTGTCGTTATATTGATTTATTTATTAGTAGTATTCATTATTTTATCGAAAATCACTTACTCTCGTTGCAAGATATCAAACTAAAAAAAAATCAACCATGTTACTAAAGAAAAATAATCGATTTTGGAAACTTATTTTTTCCAAGGTTCTAGCCAGCTGCCGGGGAAAGTCCATGAATGAAAAGTTTCCAACCTGAACCTGAAGATGTGAGATTTTAAAAGTTGCTAAATATATTTGAATATGCATTGATAGATTCTCACTTTGATTACAGCCATTTTGGACGCTTAGTTTCTGTTTGACAATCGAAGAAAATAGAGAAAATAGGAAAAAAATACGCCTAGGCAAATGAAAGAGGAGTTAGATACAGTGTATGGAGGCTGTTCAATCTACTCTTCAAAGAATAAATGCTTAAAATTTACACATTTCGCAGGATATCTCGTAAAACGAAAAAGATATCGACATGCGGTTTTCGCTATTCTGTTGCTAATTTGGTCTACTTTTATATTCCTTCATTAAAACTCTAAAACTTTTTCAAGGATAGCTAGATTTAAAAAAATAAATAAATAGCGCTCTCTAGTGTCTACGTTACTCATTAGGTTGTTTCGAAATTATAACTCTTACATTGTTAGAAAGGAGCTCTCTTCAAAAAGACTAAGTTTGCATAGATAGGTCAAGTAGAACTGGACTTAGAGGCGTTTTTCCGCCTCCCTCTTATTTGAAGAGATAGACTAAAACTTGTTAAATCGAGTATACGCTGAGTTTCTTGAAGAAAACGATAATCATAGTTTAAATGCATCTTAATTAGGCAAAAATTGTAAATTCTCCATTTTATAATTTTTGGTATTTAATTACGCCCTCTGACGGTGGACCTACAACTCTGTAAATAATTTCCAGGTTTTTCTTGAAATCACTTTTGTTATAAATTTGTTTTTCCCGAAACTGTACTATAAACGGTTCCCGAGATATGGCCGAGACTCATTCTTATTGGGACACCCGATACAACTATCAATCATGCATTGCAGTTAGCACTATTGATTCAATAAGCAACGTTTTCTCATGAAATATTACGTGGAATTCAACACGTTTCCAATATCTATAAATAAAATACACGTTTCTGTTCCAGAACTCAGCCAAATCCCTGGAAACCAAAGGGCTAACTTTGCAGCAGCTAAACAATAAACTGAATATTCAATATATATATTTCCACTGAATTTTTGGAATAAACTAGTAATAGTGGAATAGCCTTTTGACTCAGCAGAAATATAAATTTGAAATTTATTAACGATACACATTTTTGATAAATTTTAATTTAAAAAAAAAATGTGACAGACATAGGTAACTTCAATAACAAAATAGACTCATAATATTTTTAGTCGTTAGTTTAGTTTTATTAAATTATTATGGTGAAAACAAGGGCAAGTGCTTTTCGTATACTCACTTATAGAAACTTGACATTTGAAAAACCCGGTCGATGCAATTCTCGAAATTCTTTTGGTCGCAACTGTTCATTTTGTTTATTCTTTTGTGACTTTTGAAATGAATGAAATTTAGTGTTACGAAACCTTGAAAGTGTATACATACTTCACATCAAACATATTCTCTACCGAAACTCTGAAAAAAGAATTTCCGGAATTTATATTGTCATAAAAATGAATAAAAAGATGGGCGAACTCATTATTATCAAATTCAATATTGTAATGTAATCGGTTCAAACCTTCAAATTAATGTAGATATGAATATACCAAAATATACTTTTGAGACAAGCAAATAGGTATATTACATGAGCACTGGCAACACCTCCAGGCACTCTTCAAAGAACCATCTAGGTAGTGGGAGATTGTCTCATGAGACTCGAAAAAAATCAGAAAACTCTTGGTCATTGGGTCGATTTTTGGCCATTGGTAGCTATATCGCGAAGCACTTTAAGACAATATGGATTACGCAAGATGCTCGATGTGCAAGATGTAAAGGTGAAATAGAATAGGTGAAAAGAAATGGTCGAGAGGATATCTTGGGGTGGAGTGCGAGAGAACAAATCGAAAACAAGAAGACAGTACTTGAAATAAATCAGATAAGATAAATGGTCAGGTTGATTTCTAATCATTAGTATTCCGAGGAGTATCTGAACGCCCAGTCCAAATAGATTCCATAACTAAAAATGAGTAACCGTGATTAAAAAAATGAATTTGTCAATTTCCCACTTTAGTTGGATTCTATTCAAGTAGCAGAATTTACTTATACATGATATAATTAACATCTCAGGCGTGACTGATCTAATCGCAAGCGTGAATCGTCTTTTCTAGTCATCTTTGTTGAGGGGTTTTATATACAATACTTTTGACATACAAACATTAGTCTAATGGCGTCCGATCAGGGATGTTGCTGCCCATTGTATCCATCCGCGCTTCCCTATCCACCGTTGGTACGACATTATGTTTGAGCAGTTCTAAATATTTATTTTCATTCAAGTTGCCATCAATGACCAAGTGCCTAACCAAACATTAACTGTTTCACGATATTGCATATCTAACATTGCCCCCTCATTTGCTCACAAAAATACGTTCTCCTATAGAAATCGTCTCACACGAACTCCTCGGTTGGTAGCATTGTATAAGGATTCATTTGATTTGTCTCCCTTTGAACAGCTTTTCAACTAAAAGTATGTGGGTTTTCTCAAAATTCGAGCATAATATCCAATTTCGTATCGTCACTTACTGCAACACTTTTATGGAGGAATTGTGATAAAAAGCGAAATTCCGAGTCAATAGTTTGATTAGAAAATATACATAACATGAGGAATTATTCAAATGTTAACTAGACTATTGTTCAAATGAAGGAATTGAACATTTTCATCCTTAGTAAATTCAAAATATTCTACCATCAACATCATGATTTTCATGGGAGAGCGTAAAAATCGTTGAAGTTACAAATTACGCATTGAAAATGATACAGCATACTCTCATTCTGTGAACGATTGATAAAAAAAAACATGATATAATATAATAGTAAGTTCTCTAAACTGTTACAGTTGCTTTAAATTACCTTAATTATTCGTCTACTGATACTGATTGCGGAAAATTGCTGGGAACGTTTTTATTGCAACGCATATTTTACCTTTTACTCAAGGTAAACAAGACTATCGATAGCTTCTTATTTACGTATTTTTTTGATTTTTTTAGGTGTTTAATATGTTTTGAAAGCGTAAATAGATGGCACTTATTTCATGGATACGTTAATAATAGTTTATTCACAACTATTAATTGATATATCTGACAAATATGCGTCTACGCAGAAAATACCATATAGAATAATTAAATAATAGCAGTTCGATGGAATAACATGACTGCGTCAATTTATTAATAAATTTATTTTACACTTATAAATTAATTGTAAGTATAATTGAATTAGTAACTAGCATTAAAAACATCGTTTACTTCTGAAATTATTATCTTAGTTTATTTCGTTTGAATTAACATGAAAGTTATCAACATTATATGCAAATGATTCTAAGTCATAAAGTACGTTCAATATTTACAGGTTACACAATACAAATAGTAATTGTTTTGAAGTAGACAAATAAAAACAAATCTTTATAATTGCATATGACTTTTTTGTTCTCCAAAATATTCTCCACAAAGATCAATACGGTTTTGTATACGTTTGAATCAATTTTCGAAGCATTTTTTCCTTTCCGATTGAGGTACCTTCCAAACATGTGATTTGAACGCATCAACCGCTTCTTCGGGTATTGAAAAACGTCAACCTCGCAATTTATTCTATCTACGGAAGTAAGAAGTAATCATTGGGTGCCAAACAAGGACTGCACGGCGGATGACCTATCATTTGTTGTTTTGAAAGTTCAAAAACGATGTGTGAGAGCTCCCATTGTCGTGGTGGAGAAGAATGATTCGTCTTCGGCGATTGGTTTACCATATAGTCGATTGTTGTTTAGTTTCGGGTTCATATGCCTAGATCCAAGATTCATTGTCTGTCACGATCTTATAGACCTCTTTTGAAGCACTATGATCGATTTTTCTTTGCACCAATCAACACTAGCTTTTTTGAGCAATTATTGTCGAGTTATATAGTATCCAACGTGAACAAATCACATAACGCACAGTTTACGCACAGCGTTTTCTAATAGAATAACCGATTTTGGACGACCTTCACGAAATTCATCCTGTAACACGAAGTGCGACAACCATTGAATTCGGAAAACCAGCGAAACACGAAGGCTCGAGATAGTGCTCCACCCCTGAAAGTCGAAGCGAGTTGATCGGCACACTGTTGTTGGTTTAATCCACGTCTAAAGTCGTAGAAAATCATTGCACGAAAAAGTGCGCGATTTATTTCCATTTTTTGACCAAGACGAATATTTTAAGTATCTGTTAACAATGTAGTGACAGATTTACATCAGTATTGCCATATCTGAAAAATTAAGTAGCCACCCTCGTACTATTGGAATGCAGAATGACAATTTTTAGGAGTCCTCTATGTCTTTTATTGTTGTTGAAGTTATAATTTTTTCTACTTCTTGTACATTTATTCGAACTGTAACCACAATATCATAAGCAATGGGAAGCACCAAACGTGTACTTTACGGAGCTAACGAAAGTTAGTTAGAAGAAATTTCGATTGAGTATGCCGAGTCGATAGCATAATATGATGAAAAATACGAATAAATAATCAATTAAAAGTCACTATCAAACTGCTGGTGTATTGAATGAATTTTCAATTATCTACAAAAAAAAGTAAATTTGAATATTGAATTGATTACTAAAATACAAAAACTACTTATATAGAATATAGACAATACAATAATTAATATTTCATTTTGTGTTACTAAAACTGAACATTCAAATAATTATCCTGTTGCCTTTTAAATAATGTAAAGAAGTCGGTTCTTTCGTATAACGTAGATCCTATCTATTAGACGTACACCTAACACAAACAAACCTTCCATTAAATCACAAACAATTGAACTTCGATTCAAATCTTCGAAAATTACTAAATCATTCCAACATTCCGAGACCAAACCGATAAAGTAGGCATTAGAGGGGAATCAAAAAAATATCTCGTTCCAAATTGTGATGAATTTGCATAATAACAGCCCATTTTTTATTGATTTTATTACGTTCGTATCCGATTTAGGAATAATTTCCGAATTTTGCCTTCTGATTATATTTGCACGTGAAGAATCACGAAACGCAGGAATGGACTCGACGTTACATTCTACTTATATAAAAACAGATTTTTAGAATTATAACACCAAATTCAACAAATAATGTAACGAGTTTATGAAACACGTTTTGCTATAGTCAAACAAATTTCATAACGATCAAATTTTTCTAAAAAAAAAAAAGTTAAATATTTTTCAACCAATGTCAAGATAAATTTACAGTCAAATAAAAAAGATTTTTTTTTTAATTTATAAACCTTGTTTGTTAGTAGTAGTAGTATTACATTATTTTGAAACAAACACGATAAAGTTCACAACATTTTCATTAACAATATTAAATACGTTTTAATGTTAATTTTCAAATTATTTGGTAATATTTCAAGAAACGATCAAAAATTTCGAATTAGAAGGTCTTCCATCACTTGATTCAATGTAACATTTATCGAAGACATATCGATTGTTTTCTTCACAAGAACAACTACACGACATACGTAATAGTTTATTTGACGTAAGCTTTGTTTATTGTGTTGTTTTTAAAGCGAATTTTTGGATTGATTATGAAAATTAGTTTTTTTCAAGAACTATCTTGATTCTTCATTAAAATTTTCATCGGTAAATACATAATCAACTCGTAAACTTTACAATACCTAAAATATCGTTGTAAATATCTGTAGAATTTTCAAAATTGCGTCAAACAAGTGCATGATTATACTTGTAACAGTATATTAACTAACAGTTATAAATTTGAATGGATATTTGGAGATTTCGAGAAAAAAACAACGACGGACCTTTTCAATCTCTTTCATCATCAGGAGGTATTAAACGAAAGTTAATATCTATTTAAGGACATTTCTAATTATATATTTCATATATTGACACCTGCGTTCTAAATATCTGTAGAAACGGTATATTGCGATAAAAAAAAATGGAGGAAAATAATCCAACTTTCCCAACACCACTCAATCAGACACCTCCATTAGCGCTAAAAATAGAAGGAACCAAAATGGCAGTTCGGAAAATAATGCATATTAGAGTTAATATTAGTGGTAATACAATCAAAGATCTTCTATTGAGTAGGATTCCTAGTTATGAGAAATTTCTAGTAATTTCGGATAGAATGAACTTGTTCATTAGTCACGATAACGATTAATGTTATATTCTTTTATTTGGTACTTCAGTTACTACACTTTCGGCTATAATATAGTCTGTTTCGCATCAAATTAGTTTTCCCATAAATATTGGAGAAAAAACATTTCAAAATTGTGTATACCAGCCGTGGTATATTAATGGTAGTCTTGGCTTAAATATATATAAATAAATGTTTTCTGCTAATAACAGCAGTGCAATATTGTTTAGATGAATTAATCTAATTTAATTTCATCTGTATCTGTATCAGTATATATTAATTAACTATACACCACAGTCTTAAGCTCTAATCCTTTTATCAATCTCAATATTGAATTCCGATCTAGATATTTTGTGTATAACTTTAATTTATTTTTTATTTAATCAGTGTAGTAGATGTATCATTTTTCACTTAACCAATTTTTGTTGTAGTTGTAATTCGAACTTCTAAGACTATCAGTCATTTTTTCTATCCAACTTTTGTAGATAAAGTAATTAGAGAAAAAAGTGCCGAAGAGGAAAAGTCAAAATATTGCAAATATTGGACAGCTTATCTACTTCCTCAAATTCAGTTTACTCTGCTGCATATTTCTATTTAGACGTATTTTTATTCAGCTCACGTACAGAATTTGAGATCGGGAAAACTTTTTCAATGCGCTGACCTGGAAAAGTCCATCTTACTTTACTGCAAAGACAGATAAGAATAAGGTGTTTTCAAAGAAGTATAATAAAAATCTCTTTATCAACTCCAGTTTCTCAATCTCTATAGAAGCTTCTGATTACACCGAAGAGAGGGATGACCTATTGAAAAAATGCTTGTACTTTTATGCTTTCAAACTCGAATTCATATTCTTTCATATTGCGAACTAAATTCTTAACATACACTTTGTTTTCTACCTATCTAAATATCGTTTTTCAAATCTTTTTTCAATGTTATCGTTAACATTAATATGTTGTAAGGCTATAATAATAATTGTTATTCTGAATATCAGTGGTAATAAACTAAAAATTTTATACTATTAGAATCATCTTAGAACAACAATCTCGCCTAATTAAAATAGTGCACTAAATGATACTTTTGCAGCAATAAAACAAAACACTTCGGTTACACTATTTAATTAAAATCCATAATAAAATATTAGTAAAACTGCCCAAAATCTACTGTAATAAAAAACTCTTATGACCTAAAAGGTGAGCCCCAGTATAACATTACAATGCTGAGGCCAGTACTAATTAAAACTAATTCAAATTATTATATAGTAAAATTTTTGACAATAAATCTATTCCACTTTGCAAATACAGCCCTGATTCTAAAATAGTATCAAGTTCATATTAAATATTAATTTATCGTGAATTCCGCAGCTTCTGGTTCGTTTCAAATTCACAGAATTGCCCTTGGCCTTAGACACGATTCGCCTTTATTCTTTATATACCATGAAGATGATTTTAAACGAAAGGAACGATTTCGAATCAGTAGCTGGTTTTATGAAAATTCTCGACTAGGTCTGTAATTTATTTCAAACCAAATAACTACTTCGAAGGTACATTGTTCTCTCTGGAATTAATAGGAATACTCGATTCGAACTTATATCATTCATTAAAATCATTTATTATTTATGAACAATTATAAGTAAACATAAAACACTTTTGTTGTCCCTGCATTTCTTTATATATTGCATGTTTGTCAGATATCGTCCCGATAATTGTCACACAATTCCCAACTCAACTAATTGAGGCAAACCAAAAAATTAGGATTGTTCCAACCTGCTAATCTGAACGATGTGTAAGTCGGTTGAAACACAAAATTGATGTATGATAGTCGCTATTTTTGCCATTCTTTGGTCAAATTTTGTTTTCAAACAAACGTCATCAGATGTAAACTTATTTCGTGGTCTTTGGTGTTTGATTTGCGATATTCAGTGCATGATTGAAATAATTTTTTCTTCATACTTCGGTCCAAAAGTAGCAGGGACGAAAGTTCAATATTTACTCCCTGTAGAAAGTACACACACGTCCCCCATAATAGCGGGAGGAAAAAATTTCTCAAGCGTATTTTTGCTTGTAACTAGGGACTATTTATTCTGTTGGTATGACAATTGTTAATTACTGTCATTAGTATTGCTACCTCGAACCTTAATAAATAATTATTAATGTCATAAAAAGTGAAATTAATAACGTACTTTCGACCGGTTATGAAGAAAAATCGTATAAACTACACGGGCCAAAAGTTAAAATCTCGATCCTGCTCGTCATGATGCCCGAGGCGAAGCAGGGCCGAAAATTTAACTTTTGGCCCTTGTATTGTAATATACTATTTGTTTTTGATCTGCGATACTTTTTTGTAATTTTGGAAGTATCTAATTTTAGAAGTTAACCATTAATTTATAATGTCGAATAGTAATCTCCAGTTATTGTTCTACCCTCATCCAAAAAATCAACCGTGAATACTCCATGGCAATCCCAAAAAACTGAATCAAGAGGTTTTCCAGCAGATTTTTGGACACGAAACTTCTTAGGTGTTGGAGAACCAGTGTCGCCATTCCATCGATTGTTGCTTTGTTTCTGGATCATAGAAATGTAACCAAATCTCATCCATGGTAATAATTCGGTTTAAGAAGTCTACATCCTTTTGAAATCGAGCACAGATCTAGCGTCCTTGGGAACCTTATTTTGTAGACAGCTTTCGTATCAGTTGCTATCTAAGTATGAATAAGTCAAATAATTTTTATTGGCCGAATGACAGTTGCCTTCGAAAAATATATTTCAGATCCATTATATTTTGTTTGAACAAAATGGTGGTTCAAAGAATTTCTTTTAAATGGAACAATGGAATTATATTTTATATCATTCATTTATTTATTCTTTTTCTTTCCAAATTCGTAAATTTGAGCCCCAATATTAAACGTCAAACTATATATTATATATACCAGAATATATACTTTATTACTTTTTCTCCACAAGGTATATTAAATTCTAGAGCATCGGACGTGCGTGCTAAAATTACTCAAAAAGGATTTGTCATATCGAATGGCTTGCTTGACAAGTGTTAAGGCATATTGAATTACTGACATTACTTGAACTCTATCCACTTTATTTACTAGTTAGGTGGGTAATGTATATTGTTCCTAGATTTTTTTTCGATATTCAATTAACGCAAGTTTTACGCAGAAGTGGGGAATACTTCACACTCACACTTCTAAGGTGTCGTTGATGTAAAGTCCATGAAAAAATTTCTATAGTGAGTTGAAAACATTTGATTTCTCCTATTCTTTTTTTATGTTATGAATAATTGACGCAAAAATAAGGGTTTTAAAAACAATCATAGTTTCCGACCTAACGAACAAACAAGACTTTTTTTCACAATCATTTTCATTTTTCAACATCTCTTCTTAAGTATAAACACCAAAGATGCTCTTATCGTTTTAACTATCCCAAAAAAAGATCGCCATCACTTTTTAGGACGATGAAACCATCCTAGACTTTTTCAGAGCAGGTTCCCCTTTCGCAATCTACTGTTTTATCTGTTTTTCTCCAAGTTCCATCTGCAGATATGAATCGACGTAAAAAATCCGACTGATTGTGTTTAAACCACATCAATAAGGCCTGAAAATGTTCATTCATAATCTAACCAATGAATATTCAGCTTCGCTCATAACGACCTAACCTAATTCAAATTATGAAAATTTAAAGTCATCCATAAGGGGCCATCCATAAAATATGTCACACGTTAAGGGGGTGGAAGAGGGTTGAGGAAGTGGCGTCACATTTCAAAATCTATAATAATCTTAATGTTAAAACACCATCTTTGAACTATCACTTTACGAAAACAACTAATTTTCTGGGTAATTCTGCGATGGATGTTGAATTACATCTCCTCTGAAAAATGAGTTGTTTATAAACCTTTTTGTGGTTATCAACATTTCTACTGTCTCGCAATTTCGTCTCTTCAGAGCAGCACAATATCTTCTAGTTGGAAGTCTGTAATTCGAAAATAAAACCAACAGCAACCTATTTGGTTCGTGTTGCTAAACATTCCCCGGCGAACATGATCCTCACTTCGAACTGCGAACCATAGGTCGATCAAAATCTAGAATATTTCGAATACATACATATTCATCAATGTAAAAATATATACATTGTATAAAAGTTGGAAAATATTGGAAATTCTTTGATCGAGAATTGTGTCGTCTCGATTATTGGATAAATATGAAATACCACGTGAATCAAAATATTTTTTATTTTGCGAAACACAGTTGCTCTTGAAAGACCAACTGTAGTCAGAACTGATAGAGGATGGTGGAATTTTAGAAACGTTGGGTTGCCAGCTCTAAATCCTCTAATTTCATGACACCTCGGAATATATAGGGTAGTTCTCTTATAAAATATACTGACTGACTAGAATCCTTATCTGACTCGGTTAGATTTATTAAAATTCTTTAGAGTAATTAAAATATCAAGATTGCAACAGGCTACAAAAAAAATCCACCTTAACAGCTGTTGGATTGCAAATAATTTGTTCTATCACAGCCAGTCATAAAGGAAACATTATAGCAAAGATGAGTAGCATTATGTGATATAAAATCACTGAAGCTTTAATTGAAATATTAAGGAAATAAATTAATTAGACAGCACACAAAACAATCATTCAGTTGTAGTATGTGGTGGCATATGGTGCTATATTTCAATATCGACAACAAATCTGTTTATAAAAATAATGATTTGGCTTTATATATTCAATAAGTAATAATCAGTTTGGAACAATTAATGGAAATTAATATAATTAGTAAAGATCTGCGAGAGACATAATTATATACAATTAAAACAAACAACTGTAATTTGGGTATATTACAGTCCATAATGCTAGATGGAGAGACTTTATAGTTGCTTTATCGTTGCTATACGTTGCGTCTGTCCCACTTATGTCATGCTCGATCCTCGTGCCCATGGACTTGAAATGAAATCATAAGATATGAAAAGAAGTGGCTTGTTCTTCACCGATTGTCTTTTCTCACTAAAGTCGTAGCGCTCGCTAGATAAAGGTAGTCTTACTTTAGGGGAACTAGCCATATTATATATCATGATTATTTTTGTTGCTAAATCTTCTTGAGTTTGGATTTCTCCTGATTGAATATTAGTTCCTAAAACAAGTCAAAAATAATATGATTGTAAACAATCTGTTTCAATCACAAGAAATAATTTTTCCTTAATGCACAAAAATAATTAAAAATTATTAATTTCTAGCCATGTGAAGTGATATATTTTTAAAGATTGAAATAATTGAAAGAAATCAAACAATTACAACAGACCTAAAATCAAGACGATTCAGTACCTAAAACATATAAAAGGGTCTAGAAATAAGAAATTGAGAGATATATTTAATAAATAATATGTTTGATATTTATATTTTTAAACATGGGAACACTCACTGTAAGCAACATTTTCGGTAAGAAATTTACATTTCATACAAACATAACATTTTTCCATTTAAATTCATTTAGTATTTTTGAATTGAAATGAAAGGTGCAGTTTATAGTCGTAATATTGAATTTACGGGTGGAATGATTTTTCATAAATTTTGTCGTAGATCGAGTCGGTAACTTTTTTTTCTAAATTAGTACTTTTCGAAATACGTGTAAAGTTTGAACGCTCTATCTCAATTAATGTGTGTGTGTGTGTGTCAGCAGTTTGTTTATGATACAAAAATTTGTTTATGGAACAAAATTTGAGCAACGAGTTTGTTGGAAAGTTTGTGTTTCCAATGGAATTACAGCTACAGAATCGTTGCCAATGTTGCAGAAGTGTTTTGGGAAATTTACTTCATTCTAACGTATGTATTTGAGTGGCACAAAGCATTCAATAGAGCTCGTGGTGAAGTTGTCAAAAACTTGCCTTTTGCCTTATGCGAGTGGTGGTCCATCCACCTCTTTTAAGAACGATAACATCAAAAAAGTTGATGAAATGGTCCAAGAAAATGGTCATTTCTGTTCGTCTCAACTAATCCTGGTCCATTCCACACTGCTTTACAGGTTAGGAATTTTCAATTTTCTACATTTTCCTTGAACACCATTCCAGCTAATAAAATCGAGATGGTTCATAACAAATGCCTAAATCCAGAAGATATTCTTTCTATACCATCTTTCAGTGACCATCATTTTAATAAATAGAAAAAGCTAAGCAAAACAAGTAAAATTATGATACCCCATTGAAAGCCCAACAAGATGAATTTTTGTTCGATAAAAGGTAAAATATTTTTATTAATACTTACTGTCTTTTTATATGTGAAATTTGTTCACTTCTTATGTACAATTAGGTCTGAGTTTTTTGTTGTTTTATTTACCTCTATTTGTTAAGTACCCCCGTCTTGTTTCGCTTTCCCATACAAGTTCCTCGGTGCATCATGGACAATTTCAGTTTCCAGTAAAAATCTAATTTCAACAGTGATTGAAATGGGCGTGAGATTTATGAGTTTTCCCGATAATAAGTACGAAGTTGGATAATAAAATACGTTCATTTCCCAGTAGCACATTGAAAATCCAACAACAAAATACGATTAAAATTTATTATCTGTTAATATTTGATGAGAGTGTGATCGCTTTTTTGCAATATCTCCTTATACCTCATCAAGTAATGTTGCATAATACCTTTTATTTTTTTGACTTCTTGAATATAATCGTTGAACACAATCCCATGACTATTCCAAGAAACTGTTGCCTTCACTTTTCAGTTCTATGAATCCATCTTTTTCTTCATCGGAATTGGTTTGCCTTTTGCAATCCAATGTTTTGACCTTTTTTTATTTTCAGTGTGTAGAGGTGGAATCGCGTCAATAAAGCCTAGGAAAGGTTCATTTGAATGCGGATTTGGTGCAAAAAGCCTCTCAAAATAGACTTTTGGATCCGTGTTGAGAGTCTAGCACTGTATATTAGGTACATGTTACAAGATATTTATAAAAAATAAATACTTCACTCTTCTCTAGTAAAATTTTTATTTTTTGACCAACCTTGCATGTGATACAAGAAATTTGATAGAAGTTTTAGTACATGCAGAAGATATGACTATTTTCATAGAACTAAAAATAAAAAATATTCTCATTTGTTTTCGACGTAATTGGACATGAAATTTAATACCGTGCATTCAAATATATAAATGCAAATATTAAAAATGCAACAATTTCTATTCTATTTTGTTCCAAAATACATTCACATGATTTTCAATGACTTGTAATTAAATTATTCCAGATATTAATGATAACATAAACAAACGCCTCTGGTAATAAAGGCATACAATGCATAACATATAAACATTTTTAAAATCGAATTTTCTAAATAATGCCAATAATTTTAGTTATTATATTACAAACTGTTGATTGTATACCGACGTTATTCAATGAAATGTTCATTCGTTCTTTTTGAAATAGCCTTCAAATGTTTTTCAACAATTTGCATTCAAATATTCATAATTTAATTAAATTGTTTTGATTTGATGGAAAATTGATTTAAATATTGTTTTACTGGTGACATTACTTACTTTGAATGTTATATTTGAGCTTTGTCCTGATATGATATTTGTCTAAATGAGAGTAAATATATCTAGAGAAACTTTTAATGTTTCAATGGTGATACATTTATAATATATAAAAGCTATTTATAGGGAAATAATGAGATTACAAGAATTTTCGTTATATATGCAACAAATTTGAATATACTCGGTGACATTAGAAGTTCCAAAATGAACAAAGAATAACTCCTTGATAATGATTTTTCGGCAACATCTAAACAGGTCAGATATTGGTTAAAAAACGTCTTTTGGATTTATTAATTGGTCACCATTAGAAAAATTTTTATCAATGGTTTAAAATTTTACGCGGTACATAAAAAAATTTGCTATTTTATTCGCGAAAAAAATACAAAATTGCGCCTGTGCGCGATCGAGATCCATTTACAGATAAACGGTCAGGTTATATATAAATATTTGGTTAATTTAGTTTAATAAAAATGTTTGTTTAGAGCTCTCCTTTTTTTAATGAATAATTTGTAAGGACACAAATAGATATACTCTGCATTTTTTTTAATGTCGGTCGAATCTGCGTCCTTTCTTTTACAGTGAGTGTATAAGTCTTTATCATTATTCAAAATACCTCCTATGAAATTACACCTGTTTTTGGGTAACTACAACGTATTGCGATTCTACCAAAATTATTATTTGTTTGGAACGAAGTACCTTAAGCAGACCACCTACTTTCCTCAATACTTTGACATGTTTATAAATCTTCTTGCCAAGGTTTTTATCTAAATTTTTTATCACATTACCAAAACATCAAAATCCATAAATCATTATCACATCCCCCTATTTCGCGAGTTTTTAGTTTTGTATTTGTTATATACACCTCGCTTTTAATAAGATCAAGGATTTCTAAATTTTGTTTTCATTTAGATAGCAATATTTTTTGATCAACTATACTAACAATTAAGGGTCTAAATAAAAAATTTAAAATCCATTTTCCCGTTTTTCGAATGAGTTCATTTCAATCAGATTAGTTATTATCAAAGTAAACAATGTCCACCAAAACAAACACATGAATATTTTTTATAAAAAGAATGGAAGCAATACGAGCCAATACAACGAAATCAATAAATTAAAAAAAAATAAATCAGTATTAAATCAATGATCACCTCATTTAAGTGAATTTTAATGAAATAATATCATTTGATAGTTTTAAAAAGTCGCTAAAATTGCAGAATAAATATGATTCACACACAAGAATACTTTATAATTCTTCCCTTCTTATAAACTACTTATAAATGATTTCTCTTTAGTTTAATATTTCAAAAATATGTAGTAGCCATCAATTAAATTATATGTGATTCCATTAAAATTTTATAAAAGGAATATATCTCACTGAAATTGTTTTCTATTATATAATTGATGACTCTTTTTAGGTTATTTAATACCGATTCAAGAATTTTCATAATTGAATGTATGTTTCTTCGATACTTCAAAGTTTGTTTATGCAGTTTCTTTATCGAAGAGAAAAATAAAACTTCTATGTATGTATATATATATGTATATATATTCTATCAATCGATTATTTATAATAATGAAGTACAGGTTAATCTACTCGCTACTCGGTTTTGGTTTGGACATTATTCGATAAAACAACAGGATTTTTGATTCACGTCACCATCCACCTCTTTTCATATGAATACAGGGTAGTTTTGGAAAAGAAGTGAGAGTCAATACCTGAAATATTTATTTGTACATTTTCATCCATTTAAATGAATTATGTCAAATATTCTTTTTAGGAAAAGAATGAGCTCTGTGATAATTCAATAAATATCACCTGTCTTTTATTGTGTAAATGTCTTTTACTACAATAGTTAATTTCTTAAATACAGTATGTAGATGCTGATAGAAATAATTGAAAAACTATGCTTCGTATTCAATTAATAATGAAAATAATTGTTCATAAATTTAGCACATTTTCTTAAATGCACAATCGACTTCGTTTATTAAGCGAGCTACCCTGTATTCATATGGGATGGTGTAGATGATGACAAGAAATTAATTATCCTATTATCTTACAATCGCTCTCAAAATATTAATTACGTCGGCGTCGTCTAAATCATTTGGCAGATAATTAAAATACTCAATTCATTTCTGTGAAGAGTTGTACCTTCCTTATTATTCAGTTTTAAAAATAATTTGTCATTAAGAAGTACATTTAGTTTTAGCCGTACCTCAACTTAAGAATCTATGCACGAAGATTGTCTGAAAAGTTTCCGATCAAAAGAAACAAGATATTTGTTTTCCTTAATCATTTTCATTTTACAAAGTAGTCTCCTTTTAAGTCTATACACTTTTTTCAGCGTTGCTGTAGCCTCTTTAACACTGTACAGCTCGATATTCAATTTTTTCATAAAAATCTTTGCAACAACTCATTTTTACGATTGTCAAACTGAAACTAAGTCTCAAGACAACCCTCGTTTGTAATTAGGAATCAAACATGCAACGAAGATGCGGTTTGTTTGCCAGCCTGGGCTTTCTGTCCGTCTTACCAATCTCAATTGCTCAATTTAAAAATGCGCGGAATACGACAGGTATTTGGCCTTTTATCTGGACATTTATCTTGTTTGAGACGCCGGCCGTCTGCATCCTATAAGAACTGCGGATGATCCGGAATTTCGCTGATGCTTGAAGGAAGAAAAAACTTCAGACTATGTTATTGGTATGTACGCAACGATTCCTGGCCGCCACTATCACAACTATAAGCCATGATGTAATAGAAACAAGGTGCGTTCTTTCTCTCCGTAGACCAATTTTCGACCTGTTCTGCGCACTTCCAAAATGCCGCCATATTAGCTTCTCCAGGATTCTCGCAGTCTTTTGATTATCTGAATTTCCAATATGGAGGCGTTTTGGAAATTTTGGTCGTGCGCAAGAACACACCTTGTCTCTATTACACCATTCTGTCAGCTATAAACATATGATGTATATGAATTTTTTTTCAATCAACACACAGGGCAAACACAACATTACAATCTGGTTAACAGTTATCAATGAGCAAAATAGATGGCACTGAGTTTAACATGAACACACACAAGTTCTGCTTCTACACTAAAAACACTGAAGTAATTTGATCCTATTAAGTCTTCTTTTCAACCCAGTATAATTAGGAAGCTGGACAACCTCAAGATTGACATAATGATGGAGCCTTCCTTCATGACTTTGACTAATTTCTTAACAGTCTGGTCAACAGTGTCCATTTCCAGGTCCCTATGGAGGTCTCTATTGCGAATGTTCCATTCAGTGCTTTTTTTTGGAATCTTTGGATGATTACTTAGTTGCTGGATTGATGCATCTCCATAGTTGGATACCATACAGGCTTAAGTATCTGCTTAGGAAGCGTAAGTTTATTATAAAGAGACAGAGTGGGGTTTCTTCCAATTAGCCGTACATTTTCCTATATTTCAGTCCAAGCTCCCATAATTATGCTTTTCCAGAATTAGCTCCGGAATTTCAGTACCTTTATATCCCAGAACTTTTCTAATTCCTTCTTATAATTATAAAATTTTCATAAAATATATAATTTCCAATATAACAAATAATCTACAAATATCCTGTTGTTTCTCTTTCCCCTTCCTATGTAACAAACTTTTCAATATTCTTACTTTGCATTTTAATATTCCCGTATTTCTACTAAATCATTCATAACTGATTCTTCGAGGCTTTTTGGAAGAAACCTTTTTCATATCCTTTTTCCTTATCAAAATAGCTTTCAATCCGGTCTCAATCCGCCCCAAGTTACCATTTCTACTACCTTTTATGCCTTCATCCATTATTATCACTCTAAAAAGCATCGAAAACATAGAACGAAAATTTAATTCGCTCCCATTATATTTACCAAATCAATAAGCCAAACAGACGGCGCGAATACACCTTTTGAATTTCATCCTCCGTCCGCCGACCGCCGACCGTCCGTCCATATTCTACACCCCCTCTGGCACCTCTCTATTCACCCATTCCAGAGCTCTTTACCGTCCCCATTACCACAAGGCCTTTGAACAGCGGCGACGCTGGAAAGGGAACGGTCTTTAAATTAGAGTTAATTAGTCGTGGAATCAGACGACTGGACATGAAAACGATAGATGAAATTCAAAAATGAACAAACGGTATCCTTGCTGCTGAAGTAGATATATTCTCGTAACATATCATTTTATTATTATTATAATTTTAACTTTCTGGTACGTTGAGGGGATCACCTCATAATTTATCAATTAGCGAGATTGTATGAGAATGTAATAAATTCAACGAGAAAACTTATAAGCATGATTCGGAATCCGAAAACATATTGTTGGTACATCTTACACCAACATTTCCTAATCACTAATTAATGCGATGCCTGTTGAGTAGGTCTTGCAAATACTGCTCTAGGTGGAATTATGTTGGATAGCTCGGAAAAGCATCAGCCGTGGTAGTGTCGGTAAAAAAGAATCAGGTCATCGACCTTTTTTCTATACTCTGAGTTGTCCAAGTTTCTGGTCAACTCTGGATCGCCTACAGGTCAAATTGCTCTGCATTGCATTCGGTCGAGCATCTTCGGGATATGCTTGATGATCGAATGAAGAAATTTGAATTGTTTGATTCGACGATAAGGTTATTTATTTTTTTTTTTTTTTATAATTAAACTTCAAAAGGGGATGTGGAATAGCTTCGTCACTTTGTTAAAATAAGGAAATGAATATACTTTTCAGATACAATTAATTGTAAAAAGAATAGTCTGCTGTGTGTGTAGAGACATGTCACTAATCAGTTGGCAACCAGTTGTTACCTTCAGTCACTTTCGAGTTTAGTTTCTTTTCACGTGTGTATTGGTAGTTAGTTGGTGTACTCTTATATACCAAGAATAAACAAAGTAAACCACTAAAAGTGGTCCAGATGCACCAGGGGTCCACGGGAAGCTCTACAAATGGAAAATGCTTGTTCGCTTGTGATTGAGGATACATGTCGAAATCTGTCTACAAGGAAACATTTTAGCTTCTAAAAACTCAAAAGCGAGTTGTGGTACAGCACCGAAGAAGAAAGCTGATGGTAGGTCTCCTTCCTCATTCAAAAACATTCCAATACTCTAATCGCATATTTGAAGAAGTTTGTCCACGTTTTACATATCCTCATCTATTTTTGAACTTGAAGGATGTCTTGAAAACCATAGACACAGATTTTGATATTTAGTGAGCATCTTCAGCACTTCAACACAAACCTCATTGTATGTGTGTTGTTCGAATCCATTTTTTACAACACATACAGCAAACCTATAGTAGATTTACCAACAAAAATGGGTACAAACTTGGCGTTGCTTGTCTCAACACACAAAACATACATTTGAAATAGATGGATCGTACTTTTTATCAGACATTTCGAATTCATTTTACAAATTGTTTAGAATAAAATTTGCCTGATGTATTCAACGTTACGTAAAGTAAAAAACACATAAAGAACTACGAGAAATAAAAATGTAAATGAAATGAAAATAAAATGCAAAACAGTGTGTTTTGATGCTCGCACAAGTCACTTGTATATCACAGGTTCACTTTGGCTGGTTGCGATCGTCTGGTCGGAGTCGTTTGTGCGCCTTGCAAACTGCATATGAATACTTTTGCCGGTAAATAGAATCGGTCACATTTTCTTCCTGAATCGATACAAATTTTTTTTATACGCATGTAAAGTTTCAACGCCCTATATCAATTAATGCGTTTTTCAGCTGTTTGTTTACGATGCGGAAAATTTGGAAGGCGATATTGACAATGGAAAAAAACTTGAACAAATGTGTTTCTAATAGAATTGTGGTTACGGAATTGTTGAAAATGTTGTAGGAGGATTACGTGGAGTTTTTGCATCGTAAACGGATATTATTTGAATGGCATAAAGATCGTACAGTCGTCGAAAACTTGTTTCATGCGAGTCGCCCATCTACTTCTGTTTATATAAGAGAAAAATGAGGAAAAGTGCTCAAAAATCGTCGTGTCGGCATCCAACAGATAGCAGAGGATCTCAACCTATCTTATAAATTGGTTGATGTTTTGTATGAGAAGCGTGTAAATTCCAGACTAGTACCAAAGACCTGAATCTTTTACAAAAACACCGTTAAGTGGAAATAGCAAAAGACAAGTTCAACAATGTAGCTGGGGAAGGACATTCTTCAAACGTTTCATTACTGGTGAAACTGCCCAACAATAAAGCGAATTTTGCACGTAAGAGTCGGTCGAAAATCAAGATAATGCTCATCGTTTTTTTCGATTATTGTTATGTGGCTCACCATGAATTCGAATGAGGGTCATCGTTCAGCCAACGCCAGAGTTAGCTCCCTGTTGATTTTTCGAAACTCAAAAATACGCTACGGGGAAGACGACGTGATTTTAATGGAGTCGTAAAAAGTAATTCGCGTAAGGTACTGAAGACCATCCCAGCCAAGACTTACAACAAGAGTGTGGTAAAGACGACAATAAAGACGACGATAAAAATGCCAGTCTGGGTAAAATGTAATTACATCTATTTACAGTAAAGATTAAAACACAAATATGATTAATTAAATTTCGGTCTATTGAAAAATAATACCAATATTGATTTTCTAGGGTAAGTTTAATTAATTAGGAAACGGGAAACATTTAGCAAAACAAGTATGGTATGCAGATGCTTAACAGATAATTAAAAAAGATATGGGCTTTGTTTATTTCAACTTGAACGGAAATTGTTCGTGTCCGTACTTACATAACCACCATTCCAGTAAAGTTCAGGACTCTCATTAAATTTATTGTACCATTTCTACCAGGTGTCTAATTAAAAATATGTTTCTCACAGACTATTTTTCGAACAAACAAAATATTCGACAAAGCTGTATAAGAGAAGTTGATAAAAATTAATTCAAAGCTTACTACTCAACCGCTAGATGGCAAGAAAAAATGAAAACTTCATTTTTTGGCAATAAATTCACTTTATAATATAGATATTACCAATTTCAGAAAATTCCATCTGAGATTCCATTGAGAAATATTCCATAAAAGTGTGTGTGTTCACTTTTTTAAATAAACTGGAAAGTTACGTTTTAATTACAAAGTAATCAGTTTTGATTTCTACTCTTATCTACGCCTGGAAAAATTCCGACCTAATAAAGAAACAACAAACAACATTTTTTTCTATAATCATTTTTTTTTAACATAATGTCTTTCTAAGTCTATATACCTAGTCAGCGATGCTCTAATGTGTCTCCTGCAAAAAAAACTTTGAAATTAGGAAACAGGAAAAAATTCTACGCTAGTGAATACAATTTGCCACAAACCTTCATCAAGTTTAGTTCGTGAATTTTAGACATGGTGATCATCGTGTGAGATGTGCGTTGCCCTGATGGACTAATATTCTTCTGTAAATATTTCACCTTATCAGGGTATGAAATGTAATGCTTTCCTGTTATTGTTTAACATTTTCGAAGATACTCAATCCCATGACTATCCCAAATGAAGGTCATTTTTGGAGTGTGGTGGTGAATCCAGATTTTATGTGAAACGGCGCAAAAAATCCGACGAATTTGACTTAAAACGCGTTAATAAGGCCTGGAAAATGTTAATCCGATGCACTGTCGGTGAGCAAACGCAAAGCCGCATAGTTATGACAGTACCACCTGGTGAATTTATCGAGTTTTTGGCCATTCAGAATGCTCCTTTTACGATTGTCAAATATAAATTGAGCGCCTAAAATGGCCGAAATCTGAAAATCTGAAAATTTTCAGATAACCCTTATATATTGTATTAATAATACGTTTGTGAAAAACCGTATTTGGTTCTTTCTAATTTGGTACAGTTTTCGATCGAGTTACAAAAAATTTTTTACAAGCAACTTATGTAACAAATTTCGCAATATTGGTATCAAATACTGCTCGAATTTGTACGCGTGACTCAATAACCGCATATCCGTAAAATACAAAAATATCACCAGCTCGTTATTGATGCTTCAAAAGAACCAATAAACTTTTTTAACGATCCTAAACATATTTGTTGGTCGTCAAATAAATGAAATACCAGGTTGCGTTATACCTTCAACAAAAATTTAGTTTTTATAGATAATAAAAGCAATAAATTAAGTGGATCGTGTTATATATATATTTTTTTTCTGTGTTTCCTGTTCTTAATAAACTAGACTATTCGTCAATAAAAGAAACAACCGTGACAAAATTAATTGACTGTGAAGTAAAACCGCGAGTCCCAAGTTTTTTGTTACTTTGTTGTTATATGATTTGATAATGGAGAAAACATTTTACAGTGACTCACTTAATAATCAATATTCGTAAAATGTTTCGTTATCTAAAATGAATACGATCTTTTCTTTCTATCAGAAAGGTCGCAACTGTACTCTTTTTCTTTTGTGGTAAACTACGAGTACACCCATCAATGAAATATCAAATAGAATTTACCGCTAAACTGAATGACACTTAGGACGTATTAGAAAATATTTAGTCTCTAGATGGGAAGCGGTGGAGGAAATGTGGACGGCAGTAGAGGGTCGGGGACGGCAAATGACAGTCATAGTTCGTCCGGCGGCGGGGGCGAAATTTATAAAATGCTCTGCTTTATAAAATACAGAGAGATAGATGGCAGTTAGAGTGAGACAACAAGTCTAGCCGTATCTTACTGTGTTATATCAAAGCTCTGACGACCGACCAGCGGTGGGAGAAAGCGAGAAGTTTAGAAATTCCGATTGAGAATAATGTAAATTTAATGATTTTATAAAAAAATATTACAAATAAATACTTAATACTTAATAATAATTAGCACGCAATAATTCAAAAGTCGTAAATAAACAAACTATAGTTCATTTGTAGAAAATGCTTGATAGTCCAGTTTTTACGAAAAAGGTCCAACATAAATGACCCGAGCTCCATCCGGGTACCAAGCTATGACCAAATCAGTATTTCAGAGAGAAGGAGAGAGGTGGGAGGTAGTGCGGTAGGTTCGTAGGATTTTGTTAAAGAAAGTATTTATTATGTTTGGATCTGATACAAAAATTACTCCTCTGGCTTTTGGAATGTAGTTGACGCCCGATTCAAAAGGCAACGGTTCCTCGCAGATATTTTTGTTTGTTTTTTTTTTGTTATTTATTATTTTTCTGTTTGATTTTTCTTTAATTGTGTATTGTATTTTCTTTTGTTTATTCAAGTAAGCAGTAAGTAGGGTAGTTGGGTGGACGTGTAAAGCTGCGAATACATTATTCCCTGTTGTCGGCCGTTTGGCGGAAGTTGCTAACTTTTGTAAAAGATGTTATAAATGTCAAGTTAATAAAGCAACATCTAGACATTTGGAGCCCTGGTAATAACACTTTCACCGCATAAAGCTTTTGATTTTTATATGTATTGGTACATTGATACATTTGTCCGGAGCGCGAACACGTTTATGTTGTCACGAATCTGTGTTAACAAAACAAGCCGTCATCAAACCAATTCGAAATAATGAAGCGGTTACAGTTGCTAAAGATTTTGTTGAATGGAAGAAATCAGGACAAATATAGGTACCGAATACAAGAATGAACTGATTCAAATCCTTGTCTAATTACTTAACAATCAGCATAATACTCCTTCACCTTATCGTAATCAAATTATTGGAGGATATGACGGAATCATCGTGCACAACACACATACCGATTGGGGCGTATTGATACAACATTTTGCTATTTGTTACAACACAGCTCCAGTACTTATCACAATTATAAATCGTTGGAACTAGTATTTGGTAAAAAAGCAATGTTACCGGAAATTATAACTCATGAAAGTCGTCGAAAAATTGAGTCGTGTTCGATGGTCCGTAGATGATCCAAATTGCACGATAAAAAATGATCAAGGCAGAGAAACGACAGTACACAAAAATTGAGTAGAATTGTATATAATGTAAATAAACTTCTCAGACAGGCCTGTCGACCTAATATATTTAAGTAAATACCAACTTTTAAAGAATTAATTTTTATATGTATTATAGTTTTAATAAATATATCATGTCTCATTAGTATAGAAAATGTTTTTTGGTAATTATATTGTATTTTATTTCTTTCTTATTTGGTTTATTTTTGTTAATTAATATTATAGATATCCATTTACAACTCGCCATAGTAAAGGTCTTCTTTTTTACAAATGGAGGTGCAGAGGATAAATTCTGTCACTCAGTATACACTTGTTTGTATCGTATTTATCAAATCTTATCTATTATTACATTTTGCGATCTAAACTAGATCATTTTACTTAACCTAACCTCACCTAACCTAACCTAACTTAACCTAACCTAACCTAACCTAACCTAACCTAACCTAACCTAACCTAATCCTAATAATAACACTCAATAACTAGATTGATAATTTGTAACGCTTATTAGGTTAGTAAATTATATTGATGAAATTAAACTATAACGGTCCACTGTACTATACAATAATACAGAACAAGAATGTAATTAATTCACTTTTGCACATGATACTTATGATGATAATTTATTGGCGGTACATTTTTAAGCATTCTTAACGCTTCTGTGGTACTTTATATGTGCATTTACTTTGCGAAATTGCATATTGATTTGTTCGAAATGTAGCGTAATTGAATTGCCAATAACTTCATATAAAAATGTATGTCCGATGACCATCTAGTCCGTAATTCAACTAGGTACAGCAAGACGAAAATAATTCGATTAGTAATCCGATCACTAAGTAACAGTGAACGTAAGCGAATTTTACGAAACCATTACTTTGAAGTTCGTAATGATAAAATACGTATATTCGGCATTTTATCGATTATATTTGATTATTTAATGGACTTTAAAATATAGTTAGAAATGATAATGAAGCCCAAATCCGTTGAAAATACCAGAAAATCACAGTGTTATTTCTAAACATCAATTCAAAGTCAAAAGAAACCTCTCAATGTTTGAGAATATGTAACGGACAACAAACAAACTTCTTACTTAAATGTAAACGTTCACGTGTCAATATAACGGATTGTTTTTGACCATTTAAATTATCAAACAAATAAATAGAATGTGTTATATAGGTATTTCTGTATTTCGAAAGAATCCTTATCTATTGCTCAGGAACTAGAGCTGATGAAAATCTTCTAATCTAATAATATTTTTTGAAATAGCACATCATACATAGTCAGCAACAACTAAAATTTCTTAAACGGTACTGTAAACTAGTGTCATTATCATATTGATAAAAATTATTAATATATTTTTGGAAATAAAATATAGTGTTCTACTCGCAAGTAATGGCTAGAACTAAGTCGTTGAATAATAAAATTTCAGTTTGTGTTTACTAAATATGCGGAATAAATTCGTCTTACCTGTAAAACTTCATCAATAAATATGAAATAACCTGGAAAATCAATTATGAATTGATCCTATACCTGGAATAAAAAAAATAAAGAATTATTGAAAAATAATCAACATTACTGCTTTTTTAATAGTTAAATAAGGTCATTGTACAGTTTATGCATACTGTGCATAATTTTATCACGTCCTAACACATCATCTTACACCCAACATCAAGTGAATATATTTCATAACACGAATTCTGAAAGGCATCAGCAAAAATGTATTCTTA
Source organism: Diorhabda sublineata (assembly GCF_026230105.1). Taxonomy (NCBI): domain Eukaryota; kingdom Metazoa; phylum Arthropoda; class Insecta; order Coleoptera; family Chrysomelidae; genus Diorhabda; species Diorhabda sublineata. Next base: position 369,152 of record NC_079478.1, read on the forward strand.
TTAATTTTCGCGTATGTCAAGAACATTAAACGTGATCTTATTATTGCATCTCGTTTTTTATTTATATAACCATAACCATTGTTATAGCAACGTTGGAAAAAAAATTACATTATACAATGGAAGTTGAAGAAAATAATAAAATTAACTTTCTAGATACTACTTTACATCACAAAAATAACAGTATAAAATCAGAATGATAACACCAAGGTAACCTGGTCATCTAGAAACATAAATTTCAACTCAAACAATCCTTTTTCAAAAAACAAATCAGTTATAATAGGCCTTGCAGATCGTGCTATTAAACTGGATACTGGATGCCGAAAAACTAGCATCGCCAATGCAAAAATGCATTACAATGAGATAACTACCCCATAAAACTAGTTATAGAATACAGAGTAAAAAAATTTTAAGCCCTACAAAATAATAATAATCAATAATTTATATATCTTCATTTTATAAATGGTCTGTAACAACATTTCCAACATTTATTCAAGAAAATTTGCACTAAACCTAATAACCTAATGTTAAAACACTTTTCTATAATAAAATCAATAACTAACAAAATAAAAAAAGAGCAATATTGTTTGTGAAATTCCTTGTAATAAGCGCGAAGCTACATATATTGGCAAAAGAAGCCAATACCTGGAAAATAGAATAAAAAGCCACAAATATGACAAAAAAAACTGCCACATCAGAATGTTTATAAAATAGTGATATTTATTGATATAAAATGTGTGAGTTAATGAAAATGTCTAGGCAGAATATCAAATTGATACGTTTCTCGGAAAAGTTTATGAAAGAATAAAATGCTGAATGTTTTTAATAACCACACAATAATTGATTCAAATATTCGATTGGTCGCTTTGGTATTGTTGTGGTTTTTACGTTAACAAATGTTTTGAGGTTTGAAAATATCGATTATTAACAGACAGTTTTTTCTACGGAATCGTTCAATATGGTTTATTCAACTGAAATATACAAAAATGGGATTTTATGAATGATTTAATTTGATGATGAAGTAAGAATACAAACGGACGTTACGCATCTATTCAAAGAAAAATAATCCGACTCGCCACCTATATCGCAACAATAGAATAGAAAGAAATTTCAGGAAAAGCGTATATATCTTTATATATATAAAAAAAAATTTCCTGTCACGATGTTTGTTCGCAATAAACTCCGAAACTACTGAAACAATTTTCTTCAAATTTTATAAGCGTTTGTTTTTGCAAATTATTATAAGACTCTAGTGTGTGTATTTATCGGTTAGTTCTATAAAATCCCAATAGATGGCGGTTCGAGAGTTAAGTTGCACAGATATCCGGTAGATGGCGCCTATTTCTATTACTAGATTTTAGATAGCGCATTTGTATCTAGAATTCGCTTATAATTTCATGCTTATATTTGACCAGTTGGCTTCATATATTTTTCATCTCAATTACAGTGTTTGTTTGATTCCACGTCATTTTCGATTATGTTCTTAACATAATCATACGTCCTTCATCGATCGATATATCTTATAGAAATAAGACTACTTTCCATTATAAGAAATCCTATTATGTATATTAGGCAAATACCTGATAATGTTGAAAGTCAGTAAGACATAAACTGCATCCTTACAAAATTACAGCCCTCAAAAAACTATTAGAAGATGATCCACAAAGGAAACTGCAGTTATGTCAACAAATAATGGATAATTTAGATACGAATAATATCCTAGTAAAGAATATTAAACTTTTTGATGTATTCGTGTTAATGAACGCATAGAATTTTCGATACTGAGCGAATAAGGGAAGACGTTACTTAACACTACGAAACAAATTTGAAATCAGAGTTGGTAAACAAATTACAGTTTGGCAAGTATGTGTGAGATTTTTGATAAGTTTTGTTAATTTTTATTTTTGAACTTGTGATGTTATTATACGTGTAATTACCTCTACTTAGAGACTGCTAATTCAGGTTTCTACCAGTGCCATGTCTTGGCTAATATCACCTTAATTCTAATTAGACCAGTGTCACCGATTTCCTCATTACATATACTCCTCGGATGTCCTCACCTTCACTGTTTTGATAACCTAAGTTCGTTATAAGCCAAAATTTTCCTTACTCCATAGACCTCTACACTGACGAGCTATGCTTGCTGGGATGCGATCAACTGCTCCTCAACTTACATCTAATTGGACCCTACTTGAAATCTGTACAGCCCTGTTTTGTGCTGTGCTAGTTTAAGGCCAACTGAGTCCATCCATCTCGAAATTTTCTCTAGGATCGTATCAAACGTGAAGTTGATCCCTCTACTTGATTTACAACAATTACTACGACTACGTTGTCACATCTCCATGTTCTAAAGTAGAGGTATCTTTGATCCACGGTGTTTATTGAAATGTAAGGGAGTTGTTAAATAGAACGGTGAAACTAATCAAGAAATTAAAAGAAACACATCCAACATATGGCACAGATCTATACAGTGACTTTCTTCGTATCTCGTTCTAATATTGGAATACGAATAAAAAATTTTGATTTGCTTTTTCATTTCTGCTCTGTCCCGTTTTTATGATGGCTTATCACAATTTTACCAGTGACATTAATGATCATTCAGACTCACTTGTATATTTTTTATTTGCAAAAAAATTATAAATATTTAACAAAAAGTAAGCTATCGGTAAGCAAAATCAGTAATCGTCGAGCACTTCAAACACTGAATGAAAAGAAATATGTTCAAAGAAGTTCAAAGAATTATTTTTGCAATTTTTTTTAATTTACCCATTTGACCTTCTCATGAAAATTATGATGCTTTTAGATGTCTTATTGTACGGTCAAGATCGTTGATAAATGATCTAGAAAGCGAGAGAAACTCAAATGTGCATTAAAAAAACTCCCATTCACAGTATCATTATCACGTGTCCCTGACAACCAGTCAGAGATGAAAAAGAAATTCAGGTGGAAATAAAACGACAGCGATGGACGTTGCTAACTAAAGAATTCAGAGATGGATTACGCTGCCGTCAGAAGAAAGAATTTTTATAAAACGTTCGAAAAACATTTCCAAAGAATAATTTTGTCGCTATCGATAATTTTATGTCGTTTCTTTATCATGTCTTTTTATGCATGTATTTGAAAAGTTTTATCAAAATAATATTTCCATAACTCCCCGGGTAGGTCAAACAATTTTTGTGAAAAATTAAAAATTCTCCATTGAAATTTTCATTTTCAGCCTGCTTAGTTAAACACTAATCTCTGACATCTCTTTTTTGAATTGGAGAAAATCAAGTATTTGAATATTTTTAAAGAACCTGTGTTTCTCTACAAAAAAATTCGTTTTAGGTGGTTAATACGTAAAAATTATAAATTTCTTACAAGAGAAAACATTCATTATAAGAAGAAAGATAAAATCGCTTATGATGAAACTGTTGTAGGAATTTTAGTGGAAACTTTCAGCATTTTACGTTTCTAAAGGTGTAATTTTGGTAGATTTCCTGTAAAAGGAAATGCTTGTTGTGACAATTCAGTTCCAAAATTACGTGTGGACATGAAAAAAGCACCGGAAAAATTTGCGTAAAGGTTTTATCTTGCATCTCGTTAACACACTTAGTCAGTGATCTGAAGGACATCAGACAAATAACATTGTAAACCATCTAAATAAAGATGATCTGTGGCTATTACTTCAATCCAATATCTCTCAATGGGTAGATAGTGAGACAAGAAACGATAGGATAGCCACTACGGTCACCTGATTTTACATTATTTGATTTATTTGTATGAGGATATGTGTAAAAAACAGATTCTTCTGAATGTAATGAGTTAAACGATGTTTTGTAATAATATGTAATAAAATCTACAACATTTTTGAATAGAGAATGAAAATATATTGTAAACGATGTCAACTTATACTTCAACTTAATGTGTTTCCAATTTTTTCGTAAAAATGTACAGTAACCGCAATGACGAATTCATTTCATTTTGATTTCATACAATATATGTGGAAATCTGATTCATAATATTTGGTTAGTGCACATCCAACTCCATCCTTCGTCTGAGATCCGTTAATATATATTATACGTCTCGTCAGCAAATTCGGCTAGTATTGATTGATTCCAATAGGATGCGCATCTGCGGTTCATCCACACATTCACAATTACTTTTTTTATCTCACTATCGACGCCGGTTAAACAATTCCCAATTTTACTTTTGTTTTGAAAATATCATACTTTTGGATAATGATAATGAGTATCTAGTACAATTCCCATGTACGAATATGTGCCTGGTAAAAATTAAAATTTTTTTGTCGACGTCTATGGTTCATTCCTTTTTTCATTGTTGTTTGGTTGCAGATATAACACTCTCAAGGTGAAGTATTATAATGTTGGTATCATCGTATGAACAGAGGTCATGGAACCTTTTACTTCCAAGTCTTCTCTCATATAGATGGACAATTTGAATGGGATGATATATGTACTTTTTTTTTCATATTTCTTTTTCTTATTACCTGGGGTCCTGTCGATGGTATATTATTGGTGAAATGGGTCTAAAGTGCCCGGCGTAGAGAACGAGCACTTCTTGAAATATGAGGTGTTTCATAGAGTGTTAAAATATATGAGGATATAATGATAAATCTTAATTTAATCTACCGTTAGCAAGGTAACTCGATTTGATAATAAGTTTGATGGGCGATTTAGTCGATTTATAAATATATCGGGGCGTTACATATATATTAAAATACAGACTATTATATGATGTTGTAAATCAATTTGTTGCAAATGCAAATATTTGTTTTTAAATTTTTAATTGATCTAAAATATTACTAGACAATTTCGATTTCATAATTTTAATCGAAAACATTCTTCTATAATCTATTTTTATAGAGATAAATAAAATGTTGAAGCTTCGTAATTTTACGGGTCTAAACTTTTTTCTATTGTTCTGTGGACAATTTAAGGCCGGAACGCATTAGCGCTACGCCACGTCAATTCAATTGTTTGTGTACATCCTCAGCCCATCACACACCACTCCACGCCACTCCATGCAATCCCACGTGGAACGATACGTGTTAAGACACTTTGACTTTGTCGGAAGTACATATGATACCGATTAGGATCTGTTTCCAATCCTCAGATTAATATATGAAAAGTACTCTGTCATTAAATGTCATTAAAATAATCTCATTTCTTTTACAAACCTTCTCTTTGATAAATCGCTCATTGATATATAATGGTGAAAGTACGATTTTGTCTTTACTTACCAACGGCTTCCTCAATACATTTACTGAAAGTTAAATTAAATAATTTCCTAACTAGCTCAACATTTCTATAGTTTTCTTTGAGTTTTATTGTATGGGCAATTGGAATTAATGCAAATTTATTTCCATTGTGTAGAAAGAAGCATTTTTAATTTCTTTTACATCAAAAGAAGCCACTCAACTGATTTGTACTCTTCTAAACCCATGTCTAGAGGCAGCTTCGCGATTTCATTACAGTGAGCACCAGTGCTCAATTTGCAAAAAATGGTAATAGCTTACGTTATTACGTTCAGTCTGTTGTAATTGTTACAATTGGTACCAATAAATTTCCTTTTAATCTTAAGGCTGACGTTTTCTATTCTTGTGATAAACTCAGATTACGTATTGAATCACTGAGTTCATTGTGAGAAAATAACTTTGGATTCTAGTGTAATTTGGCAACATAATCGATTCTAAAAGCACGCGAATTACTTTTGAAACGATTCGATTCAAAACTTTAGCATCTAACTACGCAAGAATCAAATCCGAACACAGAACTTACAAATTTTACCTGGAATTTAATACCTAATCCACTTTGTACACTTGGAAAGTTCTAAAATTTATCATGTCCTGCATTTTTGAATTAGTCTAACAGCACACAGACTAGTGCTTCCCTGGTACCTAAACCCAAACTCCGTTTCACCACTAATCTCTTCGCACTTTTTAAATACATATTCGTTTATGTATAATCTTCAAAAAAGCCTCAAGTGCGTGGCTTATCAAGCTTATCAGTCTGTAGTCTTCATGACACTGGGTTTCTTCGGGATAGCCACAAAAGTGAATTTTAGGGGAATATATCATATATTATGTTAAAGAGTTTAGTATCTATTAATTTTAGTGTTTCCGAGTAGACGTTATCATGTCCAGGAGCTTTGCCTTTCTTTAGATTTTTAATACCGAATTCCACTTCAGCTTCTGTTATTCTTGGGCCCGTTGGAGTCTCGTAACTATTTACATCTATCCTTCTATTATCGTAAAATAGATTCTGAATGTATTCCTCCCAGACATTCATCCATCCACAACAGTTTCTCTGGCTCAGTTATACTTCTGTTATTTACCCTAATCAAGCCGATGGTGTGTTTTCTAAAAGTTTGTATTAACTCCTTTAGTTTGCTATGAAAATTGACAGAATCATGTTTTCTATGTAGTTCCACTTTCTCACACTTGTCAGCTATTTACTTGTTTTTCGCCTCTTTTATTTTACTACGTATGGTCCTATGCATATTGTTATTTTTTGTTGGTCATGTTGTTCGATTCTTCGATCTTCCATTAAGGTGAGTATTTATTCTGTCATCCATGGCTTTTTAACTTCCGTTTTCGAGAACCCTAACTTTCTCAGTTGATTGCTGTATTTCAGTTTTGATTATGTTCCAACTTTCTTCCGCGTTCATGGCTGGTGGCAATTTTTCCTGTAGTTGGTTGTGGAATTCTTTCCAGCGTTTGCTTCTTTTCTTCTTGCCTGAATGGACTCTTATTTTTTTTCCTTTGAACCTAAAGTTAGCGATTAGTGCAAAAAGGGGAAACTTTTTCCACAATAGCATCCACATCCACTCAATAAGTAGCCACAAACTATTGGTGAAGATGGAGGAATATCAAGAAAACTGCGAGGAAATGCTCGGAGGTGAAAAATTGATTAAATTTTGTCAATCAATTAAAATAAAGATATACTCGAAGCTTGAAACAACATTTTCTGCGGTCGTTAAATGGGAAATAACTGTTGTCAAATTAAATTTCCCTCCTTTTAGAAAATTTTCCCAATTCTTCTAACTAACAAGTACTTAACTGATAACGAGGTACAATTTTCATAAATTTAATTAACTCAATTATAGTTATTGTACTAAAAGTCAGTCGGCTTGAAAATGTAATTTTCAGAAAATCGCAGAGAAAACAACTTGATTTTCTTTTATCCTATGCCATACTTACTTTTTTCAATTCCACTCAGAAATAATAATCATTGCTCTTTTATCTTTTCATCCTCTTACTTCGTTATTACAAATTAATCGCATTGAGGGATTTCTCAAGAAAATATTAGGCCCCTCTGAAGAGCAATAATGTACAGTCTCAGATAAAACTCGCGAATACTTTTGTAAGGTTTCTTCGATCGAGAATTATAATACATTTTTTTTTTCTTTTAGCAAGTGAAAATCTTTGAACATTTTTTCAATAAATGAATTTGTTGTTGGTTTTAAGTACTTTCAATTAAAAATTACAGAGTCAAGATGCAAACAATTAGCCAAATGGCGTTTGTATATTTTTTATGAATTTCTTCCAATATGTACCAATGCTGATTCCACAAAAAGGATCTGGTCCAAAGTAGATTGCTTTGACCTCTTTTTTCGTTATTTTATCCTTTTACCCACTAACACATCAACAAAGTTCTTCCTGACTCCTGACTACTTCGTTGAGTATTTTCAAACTATTTTAGAACCAATTACAGAAAATTTTGGTGTTTTAATAACTCTGCATGTCTACCCCACATAATAATTATTCTCTGACGTCTATTCTTCTTATTGATATTGAATTGAGCTCATCACTTAATTGCGTGAATTTTTGCTTGAAATATGGTTGAAGTTTTTTTCAAGCTTTCAGAGTACTTACATATTTCGTTCCAAGTCTATACACATCTGTCAGTTTCTTTCTTAGTCTTTTTGTATACCATTTAATGATATTTTTTCCCGTCTAGTAATACTGTTAAGATACATATTTCGTTATCCGTTATCCGATAAATAGTTATGTCATTGGCAGTGTACATCCACATTAGGATATTTATAATGCAGTCCAATTTTTTTTCTTGCGAGTTTCTCCATACCATTAGAACTATGATTGCTTTGTGTTATTTCCTTTTCGTGTTGTTTCACAGGAGTTAAATATCCAGCGTCATACCTAGATACTTGACTTTTTGTTTCCATTAAACTTATTTTCTATAAAATTGTTGTAATCTGATTAAGATGAAAATTATTGAAGTTTCTGTAGAAGCAGTTTTTTCTCACTCTTCCATATGAAGATTTGGGAACATTAATAGGGGGAACGATGTAGGCATACATGTCTTAGTGCAATTTTTGTTGGATTTTGAGATACGGTTAATTTTGTGTTTTATTCTTTTATGAGAGTTTTACTGCCGCTTGTATGGAATAAAACTAAAACAACAAATTTTAAGTAGTTTATTGCCCATTAACGCGTATAAGGAGTCTCCAATCAATCAAATAAAAGCTACAATACTTTAAAAAACATACTAATTATCATCATTTAACGACCTCAAAAATATCAGAAAGGAATTTTTTTCGAAAATAAATTAGTTTTCGTAGCTTTAAAACACGAAAAATACCATTTTTACAGAAAATACTTTAAAATTGACCCAAGTTAGTACAAACATAAACTTTACACGTTGAGAGCGCTATCCTCGAAGGAGATTACCCAATGTCCAAAGCTCGAGCATGTATTCGTAATCAAGGAAGGTCATTTTGAGCACCAAACAAATTAATTTCAAAAGTTATGTTTTAATTCTGTGGATGTTGAGCGATAAAAACGATCTCTCTCCCATCGCGTGAGGTTTGATTGCAACGTGTGAATTTTATGTTCGTGCTAACTTCGGCCAATGATTTTTGTCTTTTTGTAAAGATAAAAGAACAAATATCTTTTCAAAGTATTTTGGATAAAAATAGCATTGGTTTTTTTCTGGTTTTAAAGCTACGAAAACTAATATCTTTTCGAAAAAAATAACTTTCTGATATTTTTGAGGATATTACATGATAATTAGTATGTTTTTAAATGTATTGTAGCTTTTATTTGATTGACTAGACACTCCTAATGCGTATTAATGGGCGATAAACTCCTTAAAATTTGTTGTACATGTATGGTTGAAAACACTGAAAGAAGGAGGGAGATTTTTGAACAGCACTTTATTATATCACTTTGTCATTGAATATTTGAGGAAGAGATAAGACAAATATAATTGTTTTGAGAGTTTTGCCATTCAGTTATTTTTATTACTAGAAAGATATGACAACGATTGATATAATAATCAGTATTCACTTACTTTCGCGTTCTTTTACTTTTGAGATTTATATTCAAGATAATAGAACCCACTGTACCTGAAACAAAAGAAAGTTGTGGATATTAGAATAGAAAGTGTGTATAAATAATCGGGTGTTGTATCTAATCATAAAAAATAAGATTCTTATATAATAGAGATAATAAACTGCTTATCAAAACTCTTCACTTCGAAAAAAAAAATTCATAATCAAAATTGGATTTTAATAAAAATGGTTAATAAATTTCATGCTAAAGAAACTAAAATTTGTGAAAGTAGAATAACCCTTAACAGGGAAGATGGGACTTTTAGTACATCATCGGAAAGGTGGCTCAGTTAGGCCAGAGCGGAAAAAATCTATAATTTGGGCCCATTTTCAGACAATGGATGTTTGACCAAATTATACACTACTTTAAATGAATATAAATCTTTTCTCTCCTCTATCTACGATGATCACCAGACAACATGGGTAACAAAAAAATTAGAGCGCTTTACAACGTTATAAGTTACGAATATTAAATAAGCATTGAGAACACCTATAATTACAAAAAAACTCCGACCCCCTCCGAGATGTGGAAGGTCAGTTTTCAAACTAGAAGTATTAAAAAGTTAGGATTAGAACAAAAATCATCTGCCTTTATCTGCCTATCCGATCATAACACCGCGAAGAAAGGAAGGGATCAGAGTACGCCTTCGTACCTTGTTTATCCATTGAGCTTGAATAGTACATATCTTCTCGTCAAAACAATTTTAATTTGAGTTTAGTCTGTCCCATTCCATATACATTTTGACAACTATCCATAAATTTATTAAAAATTAATGAAATTGCAGCTGTTGGATCTTCTTGCTTGTTAGTACCTCTAGTATAGGAATCGTTAAACCTCAAAGCCGAAAAATGATAATGGAAAATCATTTTTGGTTCATCATTGGTCGAAATATATCAAGCCGGAGCCATCTGTCGCGAAAAGAGTTTGTTTATTGATTGAACAAAGTGATTCTCAAATTAAAAGCTACAACTTGATCGAAATTTCATAGTTACAATAATAAAATTACGATTATTAATATAAAATGGGGAACATAGATTACTGCAAGTCATATTTAGAGTAAAATCTAAATTTTATAGCTAAAATAATAGAATTGCGGTTAATAATATAAAATTACATAATCAATACTAATATTTTATTGCAATTCTAAAAGCACTAGCAAACAAAAACAAAGTAATCCTAATGAGGCTTCCAGGCCACAAGGGTATACCAAAAAATGCGGAAGCAGACAGCCTTACCAAAAGAGGAGCAACGACTCCATATCTTGGACCAGAATCCTACTGTGGTCTCAAATGGAGTCTTACTGGAGAAATACTCCAGGCCAACGACAATCCAAAATATCCATAACCATATCAGCTAAGAAGTCTGAAAAACTTCTCGTGATGACCAAAAACGACATGAAACTGGTAGTCGGTTTTCTGACAGGTCACTGTCCTGTCAAATACTACCTTAAGACTTGGCAAATGACGACAATTTCAGATTCTGCGAGCAAGCCATGGAAACAGCAAAGCATCTATTATGCGAATATCCTGCCCATTCCGTTTAAAGGCTTGAGTACCTCGTAGGAATAGTACCGACAACTAGGGAAGTGGGACACAAAAACCCCCCAAAAAATAACCTTCTTTGGGAGGAGTCTATGTATTTTGGAAGCAGAACAATAGGATGCAGAGTCTTGTACAAAATATCTATCTATCTAGGTATAGGTGCAGAGTGGCGGTAAAGCCAAAGGAACTCCAAAGCACTACACCTGGGTGCGATTGAGAAATAGAAGACGACGAAGATCTCTGGCAATTAAAGCCATCCCACATTCCAGACTATTTAAAAGGTGTGGGATTGATGAACCAACTGTAAACACTGGGTTCTCCAGTATCGCAGCAGGAGAGGGGGACACAATAGATCCTTTGGGTTGCAGTGAATACCGGAGAAAGTCCCGGAATCTATAAGTATATTTTGTTCTTCACTTCATTGTATGTAGTAATTTTTAAACATTGATAATCTCAGCGAACAATAAAATATAGTTACAATATTGATTTATCTCTATTGCAATGATCTCTGATACTTATTTAATGGCTTCAATGAGATCGAAGCCGGAGGTAGAAGCTAGTTCTTTATACTTTTATTTTTAGAAAAGTTCTTGGCTCGATTTTTCACTAATATCATTTTATTATATGTTGTAACCTTTTAAAAAGGGAATAGTTTTTAATAAAACGAATGGAATCAATCAAAACTCATATGTCTTCAATTTTTTTTTTAAAAAAGGAGAATGAAAATCTTTACTAAATACTAATTTGATATAGTTCTAAATAAACAAACAACTCGTATTTCTTTCAATTTCATAGAAACTATTACAATTTTATAATTCTATTTCCGCACTTCTAAATAACGTCTGCCAACGGACCTTTATATGATCCGTATTAATTCGAAAAATAGTATAAATTCATTTTGTAGTATTCGTCAGAAATGAGTCGATAAAATTCAGCCGAGTACATGATGATGATCTACTCAATTTAATATTCTTGTTTAATTGTTTAACATACGTTGAGTAAATTTGTTCCATCCACAATTGTCGACTAAATTCTTCGCCCCAGGGTTGCCAGCTTTCTGTGTACGTATATTCGATGTTCCGGTCGGCATGATTCAATATTTATTTTAAGTTTCGACTTTCTGATAAGCGAGTTGATACGAATCCGGACTATTATTTGTGCAACATGAAATTTTTTTAAAAAAGCATATTTACCATCTAAATATGCAAATAAGTAGAACACACGTTAATTGATCAGCAGAATAGTCCAAAACAAGTTTCAACACTCTGAATAAATTATCAAAATCAGTGAAAACTTATTCATACAGTATTTTTGCTTAAAAATCTTGGTGAAGTGAAGACGGTGCTTTCGTAGATCGGCTTAAGTATTTCTGAAACCAATGTGGCAGCTGGGAAAAATCTTTGTTGCCAATTTTGTTTTTAAGTACTTCTTATTAACATAAATAAAAACAAAAAGTAAGGTTCTAAATGATCTACAGCCTCGAGAGTAGGTCCTAGGATTAATCCGACAACAGTACCGGGAATAGGGATTTTTCACGACAACGCTCAATCCCACGTTACTCGCAAAAGACAGGAGATTTTGAAGCAGTTTGGGTGCACTGTTATGCTTCATCCCACGTACAGTCCCAAGCTAAAGGAATACTTAGGTTGCAATCACCTCAAGAAGGACGATGAAGTCCGAGTAAAGGTCATACGCTCCCTCGACGGATTGGCGAGAGACTTACTGGAGCACCGTCTTCAAACGCGTGTAGTAAAATGTGGAAATTATGTTGACAAATAGAAAACAGTGTAAGGTTTTCAACGATGTTTGAATGTAAAAAATATCGGAACCTTACGTTTGATATTTACAACTTAAAAAAAGTTGACAGTTTCCAAATGTAATAAAAAAATTTAAATATTTTTCTCAATTTTTCAATATGACATGTTGTTATGTTGTGCATTGTAAAACATTCTAAAATATTAACATTAAATAATTGATTTAATGATACGAATTCATTTTTATTTTACATTTTATTGGTTCAATGAATGTTATGTACTTTCACTTGATACATATTCATATGCCACAAATTTCTACGATAGCGATTTATATCTACCAAGGTATTTCAAACGCATTGAGCTCTTTTGTTTGCTATCTAGTTCATACCAACCAGTCTAATTTCACCTAATTAGATTCAGTTGAATGGGAATTGACTATTTCATCTAATCAAGTTTATGCCCCAGATCTTGTACGACAAGATGTTTGGTTGCGTGGAAAATATTCCTCATTTAATCAAACATTTGTTGTATAGTAAACTAGGAATAGTTCGTAAACAAACAAGATTAACGATAACAAAATTGTACTCGTTACAAAATCATCTTCATATTGTACAAATCGACGTATTAATTATAAAAGAAAAGCAGTGGTAAAAGGACGTATTAAAATAATTAATGAAAAAATTAAAATAAAATGTTTGAAACTGTTTAGTAAACGCCAAAATTGTGTCTGCAGCAGAAGCAGACTTAGGCTCACTGTTGTTAATGAAAATTTTGTCTTTTGACGCACCTTAGAAAATTTAATGAATTGAACCAATATTGCATTTATTCCAATCTCTACATTTTCTAAGTGGCAAAGAATTTGGATATTTGGATGCTGTCAAAATGTAAATGTGATTTTTATCGGTCCAACATGGAAAATATGCCTACTAGATGGAAAAATGGTCTTGAGAAGGAATGTATTTACATTATTGAGCATATTCAGAATTAATTCGTTTGAAATTGTTTAAAGTAGAGAGATCTTCTATAGATCTACCTCTCCATACTGCGCTATAAAAATAAATCAGTTTTGTAATTTGAAGACACTATATAAAGATCAGCAAAACCTCTTTTGTATGAGGAAAGCGTTTCCTCAACTAAAAATTTTTATGGTAATTCTCTGGCAGACAATCGTAAATGATTGCCTACAAAAATGTCAAAATTAAAAATTTCCTGTTCAAAAGACATAGGCAATAAAAATGACATGATTTACTGTTTGGCCGGAGGTTTTCTATTACTTCCAGTTAATTCTCCGTAGCTGTATTAGCAGAGTGTGAAATATGCAAATGGGCCTTACTCGATGACGATTTGCATCAAATTTAACACACCTGTCTACCGATGTATTCAACCCCCCAGGTGATAGTTACGAAAAGTAATAATATTGTCGGCGTACAAGGTGGCTAATACAAAAATTGGTAAATTTTGAATAAAGAAAATTGTGAAAATTTTAGATCAGTTTACACACATACACACACACACACACACACGAAAACGTTGAAACAGTTGTTTCATTCAATAAATAAAAATTAATCATATTTGGATAATTTTATTCGTTTTTTTCTGTTAAAATTCACGTTTTTCTGTTGACAGGTTCATAAAATATAATTTTATAAACACAACGGAGTTTTAAATTTTCAATATTTTATCCTTAGTGACTTGATAAAAAACTACGAATAATTTTTGATATTCACGATATAGTTGATTGTCAGTGACAAGTTAAATTTTTATAAAGACCGAAGTAGGTCAATTTTTACATGTTATTTTGAACTGATTTTTATAGAAAAGAGACCTAAAATAATCAAGACAAATTTGCACGAGAAACATATAAAAAGATCTAAGAATTGAAAAGTTGAAGAATACTATAAAAATATATAGAAATGTTTGCAGATAAAGATGATTATGTAATCAAAAATCTTCATCATACTCCGATAAGTGGTGAATCCGGATCAATACTTCAGAAAGCAACCCTTTCTCAGAACTACTTCATTATAATTAAGATATATGTATGTATATACTATACACAGTTGTAAACAGAAATTTACAATCAATCACAACAACCAATAAAAAAAAGTAATTATATTAGTAATTATTAATTGAAATATTGTAGATTTCTTATAGGAATTTTGGTCATCCACAATTTTGTTTATCTGTGTGGTTTAGTGGAATCTTTCAAACTCTCTCACTGAAACTTAAAATATTTTAAACCTAAATGGTATCCAAATGCGGTTTCTCGGTACTTTTGTAGGTATTATCAGTTTTCACAAAGGACGACCGTATTTTATTAAAAATAGTTTCTGTGGTCAGTATATCACTAATTCTCACTATATGCTACAAAAAGTAATAATCTAAATACTCTGCGATTTCAAATTAATAAGACGCTTCTTTCCTCCAGACTACTTTCCTTTTTGGTTTGTTACGTAAAATCAAATCCGATTTATTTTTCCAAAATATACAAAATCTTCTACTTAACTTGTCACTCATCATTTTTATTCTGATCTGCGTTGCTAGCGGATTGAGAATTCTAAATATTGGCTCGCAACATTTTTCTTCAATGTGTTTCATCAGCCAATTTTCTTTTACACCCGTGTAAAAAGATAATTGCATGAAAACGGAGATCATTATTAACTAATGACCGTTACGAAGCAACTAACTTGAAAGTCCAGTTTGAAGGAATAGTATATCTTAGAGGAAATAATAATTATAATCTGCACGTTGGCAGTAATGTTCCGTTTTCTGTAAAAATATTTTCGAAGCTATTTTCAAGAAAAACGATGACTTGTGTTTTTCATAGACATACAAAAACTAAACTCCACATACATTCATTTACAAAATCTTTTTTTTATGTTAAGTAGGGTTTATACGAGGAAGGATTAATAAAAAACTGACTTATCAAGCTTCTTCAAACTTCACAGACTTAGTACAACGAGTTTCTCATTTTTTCAAACTAAAAAATAATTTTTCGGAAGTTCGGCTAAACAAGAGTGTCTGCCATTATTTCTTTATTTACAACAAGCATTTATATATCAATATAGTATCAATAATTTTTCTCCACTTTGGTTTTTTTTGGAAACAAGTATGAAACTTATTGATTCGATCGTATTTTTGTTTCTGATATAAAATGTTGCATCCAAGTTTCATCTGCTGTGACATATCATTCACTTGGATTCCAATTGAATATAATCAAACATCGGTTTGAATTTTAAAAGCAAGCATCAGCATGTATGACTTTGATACAATAAAATGCAATAACATAAAATGGTCTGACAAATAAAATACCTTTTGGGGTAGTGATGATATCATAGGAACTAGAATATAATTAAGTACAACCTGCAAAAAATCACGAAAGTAAAGTTGAAAATAACGTGACCATTCGTCCCACTTCGGGCGGGATTGTACCGCTTGGAGACTGTCTTGTCTCGCTGACTCCAACGACAACAAAAATGTTGGCTTTTGCAAAACTTATTTACTTATCAGCAACGTAGACGCGGGATTGATACACAGGAACAAGCACTGTGGGAAATTTTAAATGATTATTTGATAAGTTTTATGTCTATAGGGCAATAAAGCAACTGATTTGATGGTTTTTTCATTAATGAATAAAATATAGACCAGAGAAAACACAGTTTGTATCGCAGTTTTAAAAGCCATTTAGTTGCAAGAATGAACTTCCATAAATCTCTATTCCTATATTAAAAAACTAGACTTAGGACTTAAGAACAAGCGATTAGTTTGATGTTAACCATTTAGATGCAGCAATTGGGTTTTTTTCGCTATAGGCAGTTTTGGAGAATATGATATGGTTTTCGATAACATCTGCTAGTGAATTTACCATAAATATTGACTCCGTTCTTGAAAAATTCTACTAGGCGTAAGGTCAGATATTTGGTAGTTTTTCGTAATTCATTCTGTTGTTGTCAGTCTTGTCACGATAGTTTTTCCACAATCTTGTTGATCATTCCATTGTCAGAGCTGTACAGAGCTTTTTTTTGGTCGTACATGCGTTTCAGACATCATCGAAAACTATGTCTTTAAAAAGTATTTATGGATCAACATCTTCTAAAAACTTTTGTTGCAAAAGCATCGCGAGAATCTCCAAATAGTTTTTACAATTCCCTTCTCATAACTGGTTTTATTATCTTAGCCAAGTCTTCTAGTATTCATTCGAAGACTTCGCAAGAAATCCTTATTCGCTTTTGACATTAAAGATCTAATTGCTTCACTTATTTATAAAGTTAAAACTATTTCAAAACGATTCATTATGATTTTAAAAAGTTAACTGGCTTTCGGGGAAATTTTAAAATATAATTACCATCGCAAGACATTGTTGGGCCTACCTAGACACCGAAGTGACTAAGCAACGTCGCCAAGATATACGCCTTAAATAATAACTAATTTTACTATGAATTATATAATCACCTTTACTTAGAGAATTCGTCGATGTTGTTAATATGCCAAAGAAAAAAATCGTACATTTAATGATAATTATTATGCAAAATATAAAAGAACACTTTCAGTTACTAAACGATTCATCTTCATCGGCTGTTCAAGTTCGTATTGGAGCATTTACTTACAAGTATTAAACATTTGAAGCAATATTAGTATATAAACGATATATAGCAGCTGTTTTTCATCATAAGATTAATTATCGATCATCTGCTTTCAATAGTTTCGATGGAAATATACAAATCAAGTTAGGCATTGTAGATACCAAAAGAATAAACTGTTAAGACACAACGTTAATTAGATACAAAGATTAATTAATCCAAACCATCCGAATTATCACGATGTGTTATTAATGGATTACTTGATAGAGCAATCAAACTAACTACAATCCTGAATCGTAACCCGAAATAATGAAGCAAAATTAAAAACTAATAACTACCCAACATGAATCTAATTTATAAGAATATAATAACTGATAAAACATTGAAACCGCTGAACTGAATTTCAACGAATAATACCACACACATTTTATGGTGAAAAAACCTGAATAATCAATATATTGTTTGGAACTAATATGAAAATATGTCTTGTAACGAACCACTATTAAATAAAGTAATATACGAATATTAGAGAATATTAGAGAATGAGCTGGGATAAGGGAAATAGGACGGTTATCTAGACTAGTTCAAGATAGAGCTGACGCCAACGTCAAGGGGACTTGATACGCGGTACTCTAAGAAGAAGAAGAGCACTAAAATTAAAAAATAAGTTTCCATAGTATTTCTCAGATAAATAAAAAGCAGGCATTGCACTTTAGAAGATTAAGAAATGAACAATTGAGGAAATTAAAGACATCAAAATGAATGAAATATTGTAAACGATAAACGAGAAATTTTAGTTACCAATACCCGGTGGAAATTTTAGACAAATGAAAATTTTTCGTATTGATAAATGTAGATAAAATATATATACTATTTGTAAGAAAAATGATATGAAAATTTATATAAAAGAAACTAAAAGTAATATCAAACCACACATTGAATACCAATAGAACTATGGTTCGACTCTTAGTGGATAACTTTGAAAACTATTCAAATAGAGACAAAATGTTTCATTAATAAATTCCACATGTTCGTGAAATGTTTTTTTAAATTATTAGTAAGTAGGTTAGAGAGAAAACTGGCTGGCAACTTTGTTAATAGACCTTGCATATATGATGATTCCCGCAGGCTTAGACCTTCGACCTTTTAATACGTTTTTGCCGAATCACTTTTTACAAAATGCAAAGAAACAAATAAATAAATAGTAACCTTATGTTGAGAAAACAGCCTATTTATGAAGATACACAGAAAATAGAATACTGGCTTGACATTTTGCACAAAATATTTCTTGTGACAAGTATCTTATGAAATATTGAATAGAGCACCAACATATGATTAAAGTAAAAATAATATCTGATACTTGTAATATTATCATCAATTTTAAAAATGAGTTGGTGAAGAAAAATCAACAGATTAATATTGAGTCCCGAAATATTACTAAAACCAATGAATTTAATGAAACAAAATCAGATGATTATAATGATGAAATAATGACATTATCGAATGATAAAACAATTTAAGCAGGATCCTACGAGTCCGTATAGGAAAAAAATCTTCCTAAAATATATGATCTGTCAAAACTGTACAAACCTGACATACCTCTTCGATCAATTGTACCAAGTCTTCAAACTGCATCACCTAATTATTTGGAAAAGATATAAATCGGTCATTTGAGAAACATCTCGTAACCAAAAAAATAAATTTTCGGACCTTAACCGACTTTGGAGTCTAAGATTCGGATTCAAACCACTCCTTGGCTCCTAGTTTTGATTCAGGATCATGCTGGTACACTCTAGTCATCTACAATAGTTATATTTTTTGGTGTTAAGGTCCTTCAGATGGATTGACTTTGAGACCAGTTTAAAATGCAGTTTTACACTGTTTGAATATAAGGTGAAGAGTATTTGTACATTTTAAACAATAGTTCTCATATCACACCGTACAAAACAAAAAGTTTTATTACAGCAGAATATTTCATTATTGAAACAACGGAGAATATAGGAATGAAACTTCACAAGTTTTCAAAAAGACGTAGTCATTTTTTATTGAGCGACAAAAGTTATTGAAGAATCTCTAAAAATGTATTAAGAACAGTGTTTAACCGTTTATGCAGAAAAAGGAATCAAAACAATAGCTAGAGATATTGCTAAAAACTAAATCAAAACTTGTGGATTCAAGCGACAGCAGAACGAATATCTTGAATTCATAATTAAGTTTGTAAAATCATAACAAGGTATCGGTTGTCTTAAAAATAATAGAAGTATCAAGAAAATAGCCTGGGCAGCTCCGATATTTTCATAAATCTTTGTGCTTCGCTATGCGAAGCTGTCATAAAAGACAAAGAACTCAACGATAAGTTTAGGAATACTATTGTTAGATATTTATATGTGTACAGAATTACTGCAAAATAATTAGAATTACTTTGAAATTTAATACATTAAAACTTTTATGAAATGCATTAGACGAGTAATTCAATACGTTTGAACTTACCCACTATAATAATAATTATGTTGGGTAAATATTAATTTAAAACTGAGAGAGAAGAAGAAAAAGTATGTTTTCACTTATCAAGTAACTATTTTCCCGGATTCTAATTTTTTGAAATATGAACTCATTCAATTCCAAAACAACTAACTTTCATAAAGTTCGTAATAGGATGCAAACTTCCGTTTTGGAAAGAATAGTTTTCGAAAATTCATAATTAATAAACAAGTTTATAATTTGGTCCTGTATGACACATTTTATTTACGGACTTGTCCTGTCCTAAAAGTTTGCCGACCCCTGGTCTAGGCCGTTCTCGTCGAGTCATTTTTTTGTTTAAGAGAATGTTAAGGTTCTTATTTTCCAATCGTGGTCACGGCATTTTTTATGGGTGTACGTAATGCCCGGTAATTACCTCTTTAGCCGTTGTTATCGGCTGGTTTAACACCTAAAACAATGAAAAAGAGTATTCACAACGAGCGTCAACGTGTCTTGATGCCCATCGATTACAGAGCGGTCCATGTAAAAAGTATTTGAATATCTTTAAAAATTTATGACGTAAAATATTAACACAAATTGTATACTATTGTCAAGTGAATCTTACTTTGAAGAAACCATCGTCAATTGTATCCCTTCTTTTTCTTTGAATTTTCTTGCTGGTCTCACTATTTTTTTCTTCGAATACTGTTATTATTATTAGTTTTTATCTTATGGAAATCATGTTTGTATATTATTAATTACGGATTTTGTTTTATTTTCATGCAGACTTGTGATTTGAAATACAATAATGAAGTTTGGTGTTTGCGACAGAATCAAAGCTCCACAAGAAGCAAGTACATTATTTGAAATACGACTGAATCTTGAACCTTTCTCTAAATCTAATAATAAGCAAAATCAAAAAAAAAATATAGAGAACTATGACATGTCATAGAGGCTCGCTCCTAAGTCAGGTAGATACAAGCTTGTCGTAAATAGATTAGCAGTACATGTATTCAAAATCAAATATTTGAAGAAAAAAGCATCAATATAGAGTAGGTTTTATTTTTCAGTTGGCTGAGTTTGGCAGTGATCGAGAAACTGAATTTTATTTATATAATTAAATTAGCAATTCCAATTATTTGAAGCCGTTCCATTTTCATGTTACAACAAGGTAACATTTTATTTGAGCACTATGTTATTTAGTAAAACATTTAATATATTTGATGAAAATCCAAATTGGGTGAAGAATACCAAACACACGGGCCACACAAAATCGGTGTACCAGGGCTGGTATTGTAGGAAATACTTATTTTTCGATATTTTTCTGACATAGTCCAAATTTATCCTAATATCCACGATGATTCACTTCCATACTATGCTTCTAGATAACAATGAGACTGTAGAAGATCAATGAATACTGCAAGACAAAGTAGAAATATAACAAGCAAACATAGACAGAGGACGGGCGACAATTAATCTATTTTATTAGACTAAAAATTATATTATATTATTACATAATATATTATTATTTCACCTGCACCTAATGAAGAAAAGGTTGAAGACGGCTGCTTTGTTCGGAAAAAAATGACATATTTTTAACACAACTTCCCAATAATTATAAGAAAAAGCATTTTACACCGAGGATTATGCAATACCGACGCAAATAATGATATTTGGCATGAAATGCTCTTTACCAAAACATCTAATGGCAAATTCAAACATCGTAGACCTCATTAATTTTTTTGAAAATTAATTATACAATTTATTTATGGGATAAAAACTGTTAACTTAAAATTTTAATAATAACATATATAAATTCCATATTTTGTCCTTAAATATCAGAATAAAAATAATTATCCAATTTTCTTTGAAGTTAACGACATGTATCTTCCTCTTTTCATAATTCTCTGTATTCTATCAGCAGCAGGTTGGGTATAGTCATGCCAAGCACGTTTATAGTGACAATTTAATTGGTATTTATTGAACATATCCAGATTTATGAAATAGCTACTTTTATTATTGGAAATATTTGAAATATGTTGGTTTCGTTAGAATAGTAGCAATTATTCCTTATTAGGTACTCTGCTGGTACATTTTTACGTTTAAACATGTAAATTGTTTCTATTCTATCAATAATTTATTTCAAAATTCCAAATAAATAGCCTTCAATTGAAAATTGTTTCGATTACTAATCACCAAATTGCCGTTTAAGACTTGGTATATTTGGTAGCAGCTCTTCACTACCCATTTTTTACATTTCACCTAGAAAAGAAAGTTTAGTCCGAAAAGTATTCAATTACTCTATGAATTCTCAATAAACGAAATATTCAACTCCGCAAAAGCTCCTACAACGTCTTTTGCATAATGAACAGTTGACATATCTAGCCAAAACATGAACTGCATTAATTTAAAACCATTATAAAATACACTTCTGAATATACTTTCTTGACTTTCTAACAATAATAACTCTTTTTATTCATTGTTTCATTGTTTCACTCCTATCAAAAGTAAAATATGACTCGTTATCCATAATGATTTCAAAATCTTTAGCGGGTTGTCACTGAGACTAAGTTTTGATATTTGTGAGCTGATTTCTCTAATTTTTGAACTACATTCTGTTCTTTTAGAATGTTACTTAGACATTTCTCAACTTTCCGCAATCGACGTATTTAATCACCATGCGTAAATAGACACAATCCATTTTGATTATTTCGAATTCGGGCCTCTACTGTGGACATGTAACAACAAATTCAAACTTGTCGATTTTTGACGTGAGTATACACATAATAGCTTACAATGTGACATGATAATAAACAACTGTTTCGATTTATAAACGTGTGAGGGAGAGAGCAAAGAGAGAGAAGTATCACTCTTTGAATATTGGTTAAGTCTTTCAAGTAAAAGTATTGAATCTCATAACGTTGAACAGTCATTAATGATTCTCCCAAACATATACTAAACAATGTGGCGTTTTTTATTGATGACGTGATTTCTAAAGGCCGCTTGGAATGATGCAATACAACGTGCAATTCAATGCAAGACGCAGTATTTCTTGATCAAGAATATGCATGCATGAAATTCAGTTGGTTGTTTCATGCAAAATCTTGCACTCGCAACATTATCGATTTGGTGCCATTTTATTACGTGCAAGTTGCAATTCTAGGGAGAAATTTCACAAATCTGGCTTGTGAGTATATTTTTAATTAGACAAATTTGAGTTTAAAAAAAAATTACCAGATGATTTGCTCGGTTGCAAGTGTCTGTAAAAGTCTACAAAAGTCAACCGACCCGGTTAGTTTCTGGTTGTCTTTATTAGAAAAAAAAACTAACCAATCATTTTACCAGCATTTCTCTAATTATTGTGAAATAGCTTATAGGCCCATAAAATTCGACTTGGAACTTATAACAGCGTCTCTTATTAGAATTTCACTTTTTAATCATGCATTCGGAAGAATATGTAGTTGAAACAACGTACGGAATGAGGAAACAAACTAAAATTTTAATTACAGTAGAATATTGATTAATACAAAACACGCGTTGAAGATCCATAAGTATAAGAACCTTGATTAAACGAGGCGGAAACGAAACATACGGTCAAAAAACATTTGAAAAAACTGCATGAAAATACTGCTATTATTTAGCAACTCACATAGCTGTAAGTTAAAACCATATCTACGAGGGTTGCTAGTTGCAAGTTTTGAGATATGGCAACACTGATGTGAATATGTCAAATCTGACATTATAAAGTTTGACACTTTTAATGTTGAACGTACTCAGAATGTGATACAAGTGTTTACAGATACGTAAAACATTCATCTTGGTGAAAAAATGGTTTTAAAACGCCAACATTTTGGTACGATCATTTTATATGATTTTCGACGTGGATTGAACCAATAGCAGTGTGCCGATAAACTCGCTTCGACTTTTGGTGATGAAGCATTATTTCGAGCCACCGTGTTTACAAATGAAATAACATCGATGCCTGCCAAATTAAAGTTTCAAGTGGTTTATGTCGCAAAAGATTCCAAATTTGTTCTGAACAGAATTCATTAATTTTTTACTCTTTGTTTTACTTCAAAACATCATGTTTGTCAGTTTTCAGAAAATTATCCACCTTGTGGATTTTCACTTTGTTCGATAAATTGTGGCCTACTCAACGTATTAATACCTAATCAATTTTTATTTTAAGTCATTTTTGTATGATATTTCAGTGTTAGTTAATATTTTTCATGTACACGTAAAAGAACACGAGATGATAAAGATCACATATCGAAATCAAGTAGAAATGTCAAAGGTGTCCACTATACAAAAATATCCTTTCTACTCCACTGATTCATTTCTACCTTCTCATAAAATAACATACAGTCGACGAAATAATACTGCCAATGGCCCAATGAACAACCGTTTGAAATGAGAAATTAACATCACTTAAATTTCTTCGTAATATTTATCACAAGATAAGTATTTCTGATGTAATGTTTAACTTAATGAATCTTCTTATTTTGTATATGTATAAGTTGTCTTAAAGCAACATGTATCTTCGAGAAGATACATGTTTGATGTGAATTAACATAACCATTTTGTTCTTATAAAATCCGCCAAAGTTTTGGAGTAATGTTTGGTTTTTGTCTAATTGAATATCTCTTAATTTTCATATCTTCTAAATAACTTCTTGTTATAAATCTGTAATACAAATCCAGGTTAAGAAATAACGTACATTTGCAGAGAAAAATCAAATATGTAGGTTTGAACGGTAAGAGAACAGTAAAAAAAACCATACGACCTTAACAAAAGAACTAGACATTGTTCAAGTTACAGTTAACTCTAAGTAATTTTTTAACTCTTCAAAATAATAGGAATATCCTTCTCCTAGAAATAGGCGTTTACGTTTGTAATGACGTTATCGTCTGATGAAAATATGTAAATCTTTAAGGTTAGGAAAGAGAATAAAGTCACAAAGGGCCAGATCTAGTTACTGTGGACGGTCAACCAATTCGGAGTGCAATTCGTAAATTTTAGCCAGGTCGATCACCGAAGGTGCGTTCTCCTGGTAGATAAGCACTTGTTTTTTTTTCAAATTCGCATTATTTTTGCAATTTTTTCCTTTAACTTCTCAAGCAATGACGCATAAAGTTTTCCTTAAGACTGTTGATATGTTCATCTATCGTAATCCCATGACTGTGCAAAAAAATGGGCGCTATCACTTTTTTGTTCGGTAAAACCGTTTTTGCCATTTGAGGAGCAGGTTTACCCTACGCAATTCACTTTCTTGACTATTTTTTTCATTTCAAAAACATAGTATTCGATGCAGCTTTCATCTATATCAATGAACCGACGCGAAAAATTCGAATCATTCTGCATAGAAGGCATCTATAAGACGACTTTGGTTGAAAGTGGCACCTAATGCGCGGATAACTTCAGCACACATAATTCTTCAGTCATGGGGTCATTTTATATCAAGGTGTAGACAAACGCAACAGTGACATTGGATGAACACTGATTTTATTTGACAGCTAGATAACTTGAAAAAACGTCAAGAACTAAAAAAGTCATTGCAAACTACGCAGACGCGGTATCATCTAATTACTGTCGTCTAGTACCATTAAGTGTCTGCAGTTAAGCTAATTTGGCCTAGTTTGAAATATGCTAAATAATTAAACAAAAACTATATTCTACTACATCGAGCTATAAATTTAGTGAAAACAAAAATATAGACTTGCAAACAAAAATACTTCTTTAAGGAAAAATAGCAATGAAGAAACTTATTTTCCAAGTTAAAAATTATATACCTCGAGACTGTCAACAAGTCACAGACAATTGAACAAAATATTTGCATTCGCATCGGCAAATTTTTGGAAAAATGACATTCGTTACATCACTAATAGATATGACATATAAAATGTAATATTTCAACTGATTATTGTAGAATGAGAATTTGATACAAACAGTTGTAATGACTTTGCATTATTCATAAAAGTTTTTATCAACTGTTAGCCCTGAATTTTTCACTTTTACTGTCGTCCTCATTTAGATTTATAAATTGAAATTCAAATCTCACTCTGGATTTTAACTTATACCACATATTTTCAATAGGGTTGAATATACAATAGTACAAAGGCAGTCGCAATAGTATATAACTTTGTTCGTGGGGCTGAATCCGAATCCGCACTTTCAAAATTGTCGATCGCGGGGACGACAATTTACTTGTTGTGGAAGTTGTGGAAACAGTGATTCGAAACCGATTATCCCCTGGACACGGCATTATAATATTACTTGAAGAATTGAATTGATGGAAAAGTATTTTGATGTTTTTAATCAAAGGATAAGGTTCCTCCGACACTCAGTTAAATGAAGTTGTCTTCAGTTATACTCTACAAACTAACGGTAGTGCTTTCGTCCAATAATTCATTCTATCTATTGTGTTCCCTTTTTTATGTGGCACTAGGGGATGCTCAAATTTTATAGAAGATCTATCACTTCCACTTAATTCACATTGTTAAGGATATATAATACTTCAAAGTTTCGTAGTCTCTAGTCAGGTTTTGGTTAACTAATATGCGAGTGGATGTGTTATAGTTTAAATGTCTATTATGGTTTTCGGGAAGTCTGTAAGATCTTATTGTGAGATCACGCGACAGCTTAACATGCAATAGAAGTTTAATGCGAGTTACTAAATTGGTTTTGTGAAACTGTATTTGAAGTAAAATTTTGCAAAACTTCAGCAGACCTACGAAGCGAGTGTTTTGTTAAGAGCCTAGGGGATCTTACGCATTGTCAGAGTCGATAGGAATTAAACTCTGCAGCAGAAGACCTTCGATAATGAAAGTTTGATAATAAACGACATTGTAACCAAAAAAAATATTACTGCGGCTTCTTAATATCCTTACTTGACTTAACATAAGACCTTTTTCTCTTACCTAAATTTAAAACTCATCTGGAGGGATGTCATTTTGGGACGGCAAGAAACATTTAAGCGATTGTAATCGATTCCATTACTAATTTTTTGATGATGATATTTGAATGATATCATTCTCTATGCATCCCATCCCAAGTTTTATCTACACTAGTTATTTGGGATAACCCACTGCCTCTTCAGGGATAACCACAAGTTAGTTGTCGGATGTTTATTGGAGCCAAGACGAAATATTGTGGAGCGAAAAGTACATTAATACATAATGTACTACGTAAGAAAGTTGATGTGCTTCTTAAATAAATTATTAGTATGGTTCCAACGTTTTTTTTTTTCGCGCTTGTCCCGATTCATTTATAATTTCGAATTTATTTCGTTTGGCTGATATGATTTTACCGATACATCCTGTACATCTACCGTCTACGAACTCGTGTTCGGGCCTTGTCGAAAAGGTATACCTTATAATAAATATTGATGTGTTGTGAAAGATTGTTTTTATTTTCTTGAGAATGTAAGGTAGTTAAAGATGAACTAGATCTTAAAAGATATAAATGATAAATTGTAAATGGGTTCGCCATTAACGTTACTAAGTACTTTTTTGCCTAGAATTGTACAAGGAATTAAAATTATTCGTTTAAAAAGTATGATTACCAGACTTCCCCATTTAATATTAAACATAGATTTTTTCAAAATTGTTGCACAAAAATGTAAAAGAAATTTGATAATTTAAACGTTGATACAGTTCTTACATTAAAATCCAGATGAAAGAATGATGAGAACTCAAAAACTATTCACGATAAAACTGGTTATTTGGTTCCATTCGTCAAAACACTACTTTCAGTACATTATTCTTATCCCATTCTTTCAAATACCTTTCACACAGCATCGAGTAATGCTGTAAGATAAATTTTCTGCCAATCAGCCTTCTTTGGTCAAAATTTCCTCAATTTTTACCAGGTTTACAATCGCCGTTTCTCCAAAAGCCATCATCGATCCTCCACCTTCTTATACGAGATCCGCACACAAGTACTCTTCTCTTACATGCAAAAACCTCAAACTTTGACTCAGTACTACAAAACACTCTCTCCCACTCTTCATGCGTCCAATGTTCTTTAGCCTATTGCAACCTTTTAATTTTATTTTGTCTTAAAAGTCTTAAAAATATATTTCTTCAATGCTACCCTTCCAAAAGGTCTGCTTATCTCAATCTCTTTTTCATTTTAGTAGTACTTAGAGACCGATCCCTAGAATTATTGATCGAAGCTGCTATCTCTTGCCCCGTTCATCTTTAGCGGTTGTGGTTTTTCTAAGTCGCCCGAACGTTTTATATCGCCAAAGCTCCTGGTGAATGAATATTTTTGATTCGGCGGCATTGGTATTATTATTTCTGCCAAGACTATGGAAACATGCGATTAATTCACCAGTTTCCAACGATAGTTCCTTGGTTTTACCCATTTTATATACTCGCCGGACTGAACTACAATCATAAACGCCAAAAAAACAATTCACAATTAAAGAATAATGAGCAAATCAGTCAGTACTTGCAGAACATAAACATGCGCTCGTATAAAGTAAAAAAACCGTGCTTTGCTTCATAATATGAAAGAGAAACTTGGTAAATATTATTATTATAATTATATATTATTAATAATTTTCCTGATTGTGATGCCAATAAAAATTATACCAATAATTTCAATTTTGATTTTATTTGTATTTTTACAATAATTAATTTTTTGTAAAAAGGTATTATTTGCATTTTGAAATATGAGGGCATGTTTAATGTGTCCAATTTAATATTTGTTTCATTTAGTTCATAAACTCTTGACTTATTACTTCGTTTGTATGATAAATGGTAGTATTCATCCCTCAAAAGTAAATCGATGTTGTCCGAAAAAAATGAGAAATAAATAAACTCTATTTTTACCGTTGGTGACTGGACTTTTGAAGCTAATGACACAGATATATCGGGTCTTTTCGAAGGCCTTGTGTATAGATATCATTGCTTCCGCCAACGAAATTGAATTTTAATGGAAAATTTGAAATCCCTATCGATTAAAAATTTTCATTAATTATAAAAACGTCATCCATATGACTTTAGACATAAATCGAATAACGTATCTAACAAGAATTGATACAATATCATTTAATTGGCGTGTCTATCACGGAAAAGAATGAAATGTATATGAAAGTATTTTGATCATATTCTCTTCAGAATAAAATAGGTTTAATAATGGCTATTGACTTCACTGACATATTATAGGATTATACGTACAATGTGACAACACGTCAAACAGTTTATTTTATTCTAGTTCTTTTGATGAAATCCTACGGTCAAGATTTTAAATTGTATTGTAAATTCTTTGCACATGGCTATGCTTAAGCGGTTTTCTACTTCAGTTCAGATCAAACCATGAAGTATAACGTACTGTTTGCAATTACTCAAATTTTTTTTTTTTTTTTGATGTCTCTATTAAAATTCTACTTTAAATTTACCTTCCAAAACGGGGGCCATGTTTGAATCTCAATTATAAATACCTCAGTATCAAACATTTCCGTACTTTTAACGTATTTTCACAACATTGTCTGTCAACAGACTGAATGAAACGTGGTCGAACGCCACACCATCAACATATGTACCTGTAGAGAGCGTTTTTGTTGCGACTTTCCAAAAACGCAGACAGTTGAAGTGGTGGGATATACTAACAGTAATCAGCCACTTGCTCTTAGTCCAAACTCACACGCTCACAAACCCACAAACAAGTGAAGCTAATAGAAGCGTGTTTAAAGCTCACAGGTTAACAAACCCATAACAATTTATTAAACCAAACATTTACTATCTGACGTACAGAGTTATAAGAGTCCTTTCATGTCTATTTCGTACCATTGACCTAGGTGACTACTCCATTTATCTACGTCTTCTAATCTACCTTTCTTCAAACTGGTTATTCAGAAATCTTCCAACATTAAGACTATGATTTGGTAGCGGATTATATTATTGGTACCAAATACTGGGTTCCAAATTTTCACTATTGTTTGGAGTTTATTTTGTTTTTGTTTTTGCATTTTTTTTTAAATGAACGTTGTACGTTTTATATAATTTGTCCGTTACTTTGTCATAACTTCAGATTAAACTGTCATTGAATATTTTATTGATCGACTGATATGTCTGCATATTATTGAATTTACTAACAGGAATCATCTGTAATAACAATCTTTCCTCAAATGATTAATTTAACGATGTTATATAATCCAATAAATACACAAACTAAACGCATTCTAAAACGTTATTTCACACTTCCAAAACTCGAAAACTGAAAAATAAAAACCATTTTCTCAATATGTTGGAATATAACAAGCCCACTACCTCTGACACAATTATTTCAGCAATAAATTTTACCAATTAGCAATCCAATTATAAATTTATTCGAAGATACACCTTTATCCATAAACCTTGTATCGTTTCCTCCCTTTTATATCATAAGCGTAACGGTGCAGAAATTATGGGAGGTATAGATTTTGTACTAATTGCTTTTCAATAACTACTATATGTTTAAATATATATTTCATTCGACGACAAATGGTGAATTATTATAACAACTAACTAGAAAATAAATTTGAAATCTTTTCTTTGAAATACGTTAATTGTCGGGATCGCAAAAATGTGATGATTTTTAATAACATTTGCATTTAGTAAACACGTACACTCCATCATGTTTTCTTTACACTTACGTCATACCAAACAAACACAACGAATTTTGTTAACTTTGTTGGGAATACATATTTCCACTATCTTATCCATTCCAAATGAAACATAGGTAAGTAGGGACAAGAATATATGGCCCAGGAACAAAGCTCGGTACCCAAATGGGCTCAGAATCTTATATTTTTCAGCTGGAAAGATACGCTAATCGTGCGTGTTGATCACCTGAGGAAGAAAGAAAAATTTTTCAAACATATTTTTTTCTTATTCTTCCAACTGTTTCTAAAAGGAAGCAAATATGAACTAGGAAGAGTTACTGGTATGTTTCACTGCACACAACAGTCCGATGAATTACCAATATCGTGGAAACTCCCGATAGCTCTTGTCGTTTCTGTAAGAAACCAAAGAGAGAACGCCAAATACCTCACTCCGTGTGTACGAGGTTGTCTATAGACAACAACAGTGATTGCTGTGGAAATCTGCCCACATTATCATAAAATTCATGTTGCTCTAGGCTTTGCAGCATATGTTAACACTATTTTAATCGATTCTGCATTAGTTCTACTAATTTGTATAACCATACTGGATTTTTTTTCAAGACTCCTTTAACAAGTTCACAAAAAATAATATAATATTTATCTTGAAAGATATTTAAGAGTATTTAATTATAGTAACATTACTTTCAAAATTACGTAAAAGTCGAAAGATCTGGACAAGTAGCTTTCTTGTTCTTTACATAAAGTGAAATTATTTAAAATTTTTTAGCTACTTTTTAATGTATGCTCGATGAATAATTTTATTGTATGTCATAATTCTGTTATAAATCAAAGCGATTTTTTGATTTAGTACATCCTAGTATTTGAATGAGTTCACCGGTGAGTTCTCAAAAAAATAAGTTTACAACTGCCTTTAAATCTGCAACTTTTAATGACAATCAAAAGTGTTAAAAGTGATTGTTCTCTGGAAGCATGTTAAAAATATTTTTTTATGAAACCGACGTTGAAATTGACAATTTTTATTCAAGTTTTCATGATTGAAAATTGAATTTTATAACAAAGCATGATTATAAATACTTTTAATACTAGTTAAAAAAGACTTTCAACAGATAAAAGT
The DNA here is from genome assembly GCF_026230105.1 of Diorhabda sublineata. NCBI lineage: Eukaryota > Metazoa > Arthropoda > Insecta > Coleoptera > Chrysomelidae > Diorhabda > Diorhabda sublineata. The sequence goes on from NC_079478.1 coordinate 400,562, forward strand.
AATAATTTTCTAAGAAATAAATTTTTTTGGAATTATATTTACAGTGATAAATGTATAATGGATAATATGAAATGTAAAATATTAATTAGAAAATTCCGCTTATTTAACATTAACTGTTTTATTAACTAAGTTTTAATAATGAATTCTTTAAGCATCTTGTATTGTTGCTACTTGATTATTATACTAGTTCAAAGTGTTGATTATTGCTATTTGCAGATGTTGCAGCTGCTGAAGCAACAGAAAGCTCATCACACAGATTGGAGGAACAGGAAAAAAACTGCCATTCTCCGTGTCGTTTGATCGTCGTCAAAAGAGTTGAAAATTTGGAGGACAATTCAAATTTCTCTTAAATCATCAAAGTACGAACATGCCTGTAGATTTCAACTCATCACAAATATTTTAACGCCACATATAGATAAGAACTAAATATTCTGATACATCTTATACCGAAGATTTTCTTTCATGAAGCGCCTGTGGTTGTGAACACACCAATCGACTGACGAGGAATCCATCATTGACAATCTCAATCGAATTATGGATTCGATTAAACCTGCCATTGACGTTTCATTTGTACCGAGTGACGACTGTAGGACGCTCTTAACACTCGTCGTTTTCAAATACATTAACAGACACAAGAGACAAGTGAAGGTGCTTAACCTTATTTCATGTTCGGTATCACCACACTACACTAATATACCTACGGGTCTGCTAACATCAAACATTTTCTACGTGTTTGAATTTAATATTTACATTTAAGAAGAGATTACGTCAATTAACGTTTGTGTCCATGTGGATAGATTGCCATTCGTGTTTACTTTGAGTAAAACTTTCCAAAAGTGATTTAATCGACTTGATTTTGATTCTATTCGAATAATAAAATCACACGGCTACTGTTGTGAAAATGAAAGATTTTTATTTTACAAAATTCGCATCAACCGTATACTGGTCATTAACGATTCAGTAAAAATTGTTTTATCTATAAATATTAAGTAATATTGTATTTAGGTCCTATAATTTCACGCATTGTTCCGAGTGGTAGATTTGATTATCATATTTCTGAGTTAAGAGAATGGACATTCTCCGATTATTTGTTTAATGGTCAATTTGCAATTGCAGTTGCTACATTTTGGTTCAGGTTTCGCATCAAATAAGAGTAGCTATGCGTATAGATGTAGAAAACAGCTCAACTCTCGTACTGCTTTAACAACTTACTACTCGGTTTTCGAATTGAATCTTCGCTATGATTTGTCTCAACTGAAAGATCCGTTCATGCCTATCCTAGAAGAAAGAATCTTTGGACAAAGATTGACAAAGACATTTCTTAGTCTGTGGCAGAATTTTACAATTTACCGTATACTCAAAAGACTGGGATAATCCAATTTAGTGTGTAAAGTAAGATTATTATATATATTTTGATTACTATATTGAGTGAAATTGTTTTTTATATTTATTTATTATCTAATATGGAATTGTGTTGTTTTGTTGATAAAATTGTACTATTTTCTAATGACAATAAAACTTATCTCTCTCTTTTTTTTTTCGTCTTCAATGTTTCATTGAAGAATGGTTAATACCTACTGTATTAAAAGAACCAAAAGAACCATTATTCCAGTTTCCTTGTGTTCTTGTTTGTATATTTTTCATATAGATCTATATAAGTATTTATATCTAAACGATTTTTTCTCGGTTATTTGTTGTATATAATGTTTATTTAGTTACCGTTTTCAAAATAGAATTAAGATGTTATTGTTGAGGATTTTTATTGTGGGTATACTGAACAGTTACGATCAGTAACGTAAATGAAAAATATGTTGGGAATTAAAAAAAAGAATGTGAATTAAAAATGTTTATAACTATAATCATTCTCATACCCACAAAAGTCTGAAATCAACTGACGAAATTATTGAATAACTGTAAGCATAATAATATATTGTAGTTGATAGTTATAGGCCTCCATCTGTTAGATATACTATAATTTGATGGGAAAAAATATTTTGCATTTTGTCTACAGAAATTTTTTATTACCAAATAATATGAACGTGTCCTAAAATTTCATTACATCCTTTCAGTCTCCGAAATTTCCAAAAATACCTTAGTCAGTCGAATAGGCCAGAGGGCACAAGGCCATTCTATTCTTTTCGAATTCTTTTCGGTACCGACTTCGTTAGATTTTTATCTATTGGGCTGTTAGCTATCGGTTCTTTATACTGTGCACGATATCGTAAGGATCATGAAGAGAGAAGTGGTAGTCAATAGAGATAAAAGGGGAGAATTGGTTTTTTATATGGATCATTAGTCAGAGGCGTGCTCGAACCTCGAACCCGACAGTATTTTTATCAAATTCTATTATCTCTGTTATTCAATAACAGACATTGATTTGTTGATACACTAAAAGATATTATTGCGTGAAATATATTAGAGATAATGTTCTCTGACATGGAATTCTGTTGTATGGAGCTATTTATAATTATTATCATTTCTTACAAATGTAATACTACCATCAACTAAATTGATCAACATCATTAAAAATAATGTTTATATTAGTGAATTTCCCTTTCAATCAATAGATTTTTCAACGAAAGTTTCATAATAGATACTCTTTTTAGTATAACGGCAACCTATCAAAAAAATTAAATTTCTAGCACAATATTTAACTAAAATTGATTAATAGTTATTTATATATCATGGTTACTAAGAAAATGATTGTGCCCTAAGGGTGACATTCATACACCTCTAGTTGTAGCATAAGCATAAATCGCCGTAGTGTAAATAGTATATTACGCACGAAGTGAAAAATTTTTTTATCACTCTTTCAATCCTAAATCTATCTCGCTAATGCTAAAAGTTTTTATGTTTTTTAATTGACTAAATTTGTGTAAATAGACCAAATAAATAAAAATTTTATTGCAATTTAATTAAACCAAGAAGTTTTCTTCTCAAAACGCGCGTATATGTTATGAGTTTTCATTACGTGCATATTTTTGTTAAATGTTATTTGCAAGGACTGTTGTCAAAAATCGCACTGTTAAAACTTTAATCGTGCTCTCTATAAGAATTTTCAGAAAGAAATGACATCGTCAAATGGTCGGGCAGGGTTTAAATTCATAATAATGAATGAATGAATAATTTTTTCATGTTTGTGTCTAAAATTCTCACAGAAGAAACTCGTGAAAATGATGCCATTCATGATGCCACTGATACCATTGAAAATGATTCATACTTATTAGAAATGATAATAAAATGTGACGAATTAGAGTATATAATGTCAGTTTTTCATAATCTATTGAATTACAATAAATACAACACACTTTAGTTTGCTGTTCGAAGTCACTTGAATTAAGTTTTCGAAGACAAACGGATTGGAGGTCGGGGATAATAGAGGGGCCAGCCAGATATCACCTATAGCCTACTTTTTGTTGGATTATCTAAAAAGCATTGTGTACCAGACAAAAGCTGATAATTGGGATGAGCTGAGAAACAGAATACTGATAACAGCGCGTCAAATAACAAATCAGCAACTGCGTAATTTCCTATTAGCTTTTTATAATAGACTTGGATAAATGGAAAGAAAAGAACGAAGACAATTTGAACAACTAATTAAGTAGAATGGAAAATGTATTTGTTCCTGTTAATTAGTTTTGTTTGAAAATCGCTTATTATTTACAACTGTAAAATAAATAAACAATTATGAGGTAATATGTTATGAGTAAAGAAACTCAAATATGCAAATGGAAAATCCAAAATATGCGCATAAATACGTAAATAATTTGGTTGAAAAATGGGAGAACAACAATTATTTTTCAGTTTAAGAATTTGCCACTTTTTTTTTGAAAATTATTAGCAATGTAGTTAAATAATTTGGTTGATAAAATTAACCTTTAAAAATGAAGAATTACACTATATAAATCAACAGAATCCCGTTTCATAAGTTACCATCCATTACTGCAAAGACTAAAACCAATAGAAACACAAAACTATATCTCACAACAAAATTTGGAGCTACTACCACCTCGACTGGCAATTTTACGAGTTGTAACGTTCTTATCCAAAACCACTGGACAAAAAATCAAAACAATGAAGAGACCGTACGATTTAAAGCTCATATCTCGCAACTAAATTAGTTCCCTCGACTAGTAATTTCACGGATAGTTTCATTCTTAGACCCAAAACGACAGGCAAAAATCAAAACAATAAAGAGAAGGACAAGCTGCAACTTATTACTTCGAAGCTAGAGTAGACAGCATGGTTGACTCCTACCACCTTGACTGGTAATTCCACGGATGGTTACATTCTTAGTCACAAACCACCGACCAAAAATCGAAGTGTACAATTATCCGTTGAATAAATTATAATATAACTTAGTCAGTTCAGTATAATACTTCTGGATAAATTATTAAAAGACATTAGACAAAAGATATTAGAAGAGCTCCATTTCAATTCAAAACAATGATTCAATGAAAAAATCGAGAATAAATTGTTGACAAAACAATGAATTTTTTTTATACTTTAATCGCGCTCTCTATAAGAATTTTCAGATAGAAATGACATCGTCAAATGGTCGGGCAAGTTTAAATTCATAATAATGAATGAATGAATCTGATATGGAAGTAAAAAGTACTATTCCTGAAATCACGATTATATTAATGCCGTGCATGAAAACGTTCTACTCCCAAAATCGGGACGTGAAATGCAAATTTAACAAAAATATATACACGAAAGTAATTGGGATGAACAAACCGAGCAAAAAGCAGTTTAGAGTCATTCAGCAAGTATAAAATGACATGGTGAACATTTTAGATTCATTGTATGACGTATAATAGCAGAAAAACTTATTTTCATAAAATTTGTATGTAAATAAATTACCATATACAATTCCCAACGGACCTTATTAGGTAAAATGCGATTTTTAGCACAATGATTTATGTTAAATAAGCTGCGAGCTGCTTTTTACTTTGAAATTATATGTCTAAGATCACCGAAACGTCTAAACAAACTAAAAACAGGATTAACATATTTATCGTATTTTTTAAATTGTCATTTTTTGTTTATATAAATGTAAAAAAAAACAGAGTGGATTTAGAGCTGGAAGGTCCTGTACAGGCATCAACGCGTTCTCTTTAAAGCAGTTGAAAGAGACGAAATAAAGAAACATAAAGAAATATACTAGTACACCTAATATTTATAGATTTACAAAAGGCCTACGATAACACAAGTTCTTGAGAATACCAACATTAACCATATTCCCACAAAAGCCATCACGAATTCATAGAAAGTTATGAAGTCTGTAAAAATCGGAAATCAAGTATCGGAATCCTTCACAGTCAACAAAGGTCTAAAGGTGCAGCTCAACGTTTCATTCCTTTCATTCATCAAATATCATAACAATATTGTTTATAGACTTGCTTATATTCATTACTTTTCATATCCAAACCAACGTTACATAAAGTAATCACATATTCGAACTAGTTACAGTTACTAGTAAACAGTTTACCTTTAGTCTCTGAAGACGATAACTTGTTTATCGAAACGCGCGTCAGACAGTGTAATCGTCAGTGTTGGTGTAGTGACAGTGTATTCAGTATGAATATCGCCAACGGTTCCACAAATTCCAACTTACTTACTAATGTAGTTCAATTGACACAAGGACAATAGTCTAATATCGTATCACGGGATCGTGATGACAAAAATAATTTTTTAGAAGCTCATTTGCACTTTGATTGTTATATAAATCGATGAAACTGGTGTATATGATAGAAAACAATGAATTAACAACGTGAAGATAATGAGATAGAGACCATACATTTTCGAAAATGAGCTGTTCAAGCAGTGAACAAATTGAATGATATTGATTTGCAGAACATGTCATGTTTCAGCAGTAGGGTTCCCTACATTCACGACACAACTACAAACATTATCTGGTAATATCTATGATAATAATTGGCTCCTCGATCTATTTTTTACAGGGTAATTTGAAGTAAAATATTCATATAGAAATCGAAAAGCACCTAATTTGAACAACGAGTTACTTAATTATAGAGGCGAGAAACTGAAAAAGAAACTCGTCACTTTATTCGAAAATTTTAAAAATATAACCTTGTTAATATCCCGTTAAAACGTTTCACTAAAATCAAATTATAATAGACCGACGGTGGATGCTATATTCATAATACGTTTAACAAAAAAATCAAAAGAGTTCTGTCCAAAGAAGTACAAATGATGACTAGGATATAACATGAAGACGTATTCAATTCACTATTCAATATTATCATGAAGAGAATCATTGAAAGGATCAACAGTGGTCAAAGCCAAAAATCCGACTAGGCGTAAACTAACTGTCATCAACAATAAAATACAATGAAATTCAAATAGCTTGGAGAAGCAATATCAAATGAGAGGAATTTAAAAGAGAAAACACAAGATCAAGCGATGAAAGTATCAGCGGATGCTTGAGAGGAATAATATGAAAAAACTGAAATGCAATGAGTACACAATAGACGAGGATTTACAAAAGATAGAAAGCGACACAATTAATGAAGTGAGTCTCAAAGATAGAATAATAAGAAGTCAAGATATTTAAGAATTATTAGGAATGCAGGATGTAGTGAGATGGGATAGAGAACATAAACAATGATGTCGAAAGAAAAAATGAGCAGAAAACCATAAACCAAACACACGGAGACCACTAGATGGACTGTTAAAAATAGGATATGAAAGCGCTGGAGCTCATAAAAAATTTTACAAGCACATGTAGATTTTACAAGAAAACATTTTGACAAAAAAGTGATGCATATTTGTCGGCTTGAACGTCTCAAACATCTAGCAAAACTAATATCATGATTGTCTCTTTCAAAGTTGGATTATTCATTTCTTCAACAATATTTTTACAAAAGTGTCTAATCTGTTTTTATTTTGGACTCATCCAATTATTCAGAACGAAGGAAATACCTGTGACTTGACCTTAGTAAGTACGCCCACATGAAAATATAGACACAATAGTCTATAAATAGTGAATAGCTCCCATTATAAAAATCCTACTACTTTCAATAGTTTCGATATCGACACAGCGAGCTACTAAATTTATTCAACAATGATGAATGATAATTGGAAAATTACTGTAAGGAAAATTATATTTTCAACAAAAAGTTAACTGAGAGTATGGTAAATATTCTGGAGTATGAGAAAAAAATAATGTCAATATCGGAAAGGGCGACTAAAATTCTACGTATCTAAATATCTAGTGGTCAAGCGAGAGGAAAGCTTTGAAATAATTCTAATCATCTAATTAATTCTACTGTTGCCATCTCAGTCCCTCAGTGCCGTGCACCTGGAGCGCATTATCGTGAATTACTGGACTTTTTTCATCCTTGGACACAAGTAAAAATAACTGGGTGCAAGATCGATAAGAAAAATACAACAGAGAAAATAATAATGTCTGACAGCTAGGTGGTCATTATGGCGCCGATTCCAAAATGGTTTCAGAATGCTTAGGTAAAATTAACCTAGGGATGGATGCTATGGTAGATACCAGAGCATAATGGTGTAAAATATACTGAGGAGATACCACGTTAAACTTCTAACAAAACATTACTGCTTGAACGGATATCTCTGTTAACAACGATGCAAAATGCCGTACATTAGAAGGGCAAACATCTACCTATATACATGCAAGGCACATCTAGGTACTTGACACTTAAGAGCATTCAGGTAAGAGCAAGTAGATATAAACAAACAATGTTCAAAAATTTATAGTGTATAAGGGACACAGTAGATTTATGAGACAAGTCATCTTATCAAGCATACCTACAAGTATACGAAACTTTTTAATATATTTTGTGAATCATAAACCGTCTCTTGCTTATCTCGATGTAACTACAAAAAAACTTTTTAACTAATATATCTTTAATCCACCACTGATCTAAAGCCTCAAGTTTTTAACAAGCAATAATAGTTTTCAATAGATTGTCCGTTTTTATAGAATCGGACTAAATTTTTGCTCGCGCAATTCGCTTCCAAACTTTTGGGATTAAGTGTTTGGATATTTTGTCTCTATTTTGAAATAATAATAATTTAGTCGAAGTAATCTTCAAAATTCGATTGTATTAATACTAGATTTCGACACTGGACAATGATGACATATAAATAACCATCTCATTGTTATACAGTAAATTAGGTAGATTTGGATATGACAGTTTAAGGATTACTTAGTTCTTCAGCTCCGTTTATAAACTACACAATGACCATTCGTGAATAAATGAAGGCACTTTACCTTTTCTTCTTTTGTTCAATTAAGAATTCGATTAAACAAAACCATATTACATTAAGTATAGTTCAAAAGTGTTGATCAATTATCAAAAAAAAACTTATGCGTAATAATTGTATCAATTAGTCAATAGCAATATAAAACTCAACATTGTTAAATGTTAATGACTGAAACAATTATTTTTAATGATCCTTACACAGAAATTCTTGTTAAGATTCCACCTCGACACGGTTCTGTTTTCCATGATGAAAATGAGTATGCTGCCAATTTGGCACTACAATATTGAGTTGTATTAGCGGTGCTAAAGAATTTGTTAATTTGGGTGCAAGATTTAACGGCTGCCGTTTTGTAACTACCAAATTTTTATTTGAAGTCGTTAATGTGGCGTGTTTATAGAAATATTTCCTCTCGGTTCCATCACTTGTATTAATTAAATTCATATGTTTCATAAATTGTTACATTAATTCTTTAATCAAAATATTTCATTAAACTGATTATCAAATGTTGTTTTATCAATAATCTGATAATAATGGTTAATTACACGTATGTAAGCCGAAGTTGGGGATGAGAGATTATAGATATGAAAGATAATGGATACGTGTTTACAGTAGAAACGCACATACAAAAAAATATGTTAAATATTTTTTTATGTAAGCAAAATACCACTAGATTCTGATTGAGCCAGACTACCAACAATTCTGCCATTGTTCCCGGGTCCTACAAAGGACAATTCACGGATTGGAGTAGTATTATGAAGACCTACTAATCTGTATTCTTGATTTTGATGTATTCTCTGGCGCTCTTTCCTAGAATGTCTTATCTATTACACCGGAGGGGAGTGCATTTAAAAAGCACGTCGAGTAGATTTTCCCCCTCATTGAGAAACTTGCGTAATACTCATCGCATTTAGGTGCTTTCCGATGATCAGCCTTGATTTGTTGTTGATATCTTTTGAGATGGCTAGCTCCATCCCCCAGTGCCTTTAATATCAAAGGTGTTTCCAGTTCTTCTTCCCATTAGTTTTCTCATGACACGGTTACCGAAATTAAGCAGACTGGTAGCGTTCTCGTGTGAGAAATTTTTCATAACCCGTCCACCCTTCCATTCCCTGACATCAGAACATCTAAGAACTCACCCTTCAATAGCAAACACTCAATTCTGTCTTGAAGATCGGAGGATCTCTCATTGAAAATATCCCTATTTCTGTATACAGTACCGTCTCAGTTTCAATTACTTTAACCTTCAGTGAAATTGAGAACTTTTTCTATCTTACTTCTCATTGTTTCATTTCGACTTGGTCGAAATGTCAATTTTTATCTTTTAAAAATTATTAAAAAACCTAATTTTGAAACAAAAGAGGCCTAGAATCGATAAAATTTAAAAACATAAACATATCAAAAGGTCTAATAAATGAGAAATTAAAGAAATTTATATTTTTTGTATATGGTTGTGTTGATGTATTTAAGTAAGTTTAAATTATTGAACTTTGTTTGAACTACCATCGAGACTTCTATAAATATTTCTATAACCAGAGGGAAAACTGAATACTTTATTCGTATGATTTAATTAGTTTTAGATATTATGTAGATCAGCGTGAAGTGAAATTGTTTTGAAAGTAAAATAAATTAAAACGGATCTATATTATCCACATTCATACAAAGCTTTCGTATCTGTGAACATTGTTGAAAGGAATTTCCGATTAAACACAGAAAGTTGACGTCTTTTGTCTGAATACCGACAGACAAACTGTAGTTGCTGATATGGTTATCGATATGTCAAACAATGAAAAACTGTTAGCGCTCGTGTAGTGGAAATATAAAATGTGTTGAAATGGAATATCGTCAACGGTACCGAAAATTCCGACTAATGTACTAATGGCAATTCAAAATATATTTTTATATACAAAAAAAAAGAATTTTGTGTAGGAAAATGGTTTTATTTATAATAAAAGTAATAATCACATATATAAATGCACTTTTGTGCATTGAACATTGAAATTAATTATTTCCCATCGAATATATGGATAAAATGATTAAAATGTGTGTATAAAAAATGTATGTGACACGGAATGAAAATCAATTTCAATAATCGCGTCTTTTCTATAGATATAAGATCTGACTTTATGAAAAAATAATTTAGTTTAGGTACATCCGTATGATTTTGAATTATTTCGCATTTGTGCTGATGACTATTAAGTGTCATGGTTAACGGACCAACTTTAAAAAAAAAAAAAAAATGCCAATGCCAATGCGTTTATGCCAATGAAGAAGATTGTGTATATTTTCAATTCTGGTCAGTTGTAAGTTAACTGATCGACCTAGTCACAGAACGTGACTGATGTATTTAATACAGCCCGAGTTTACACACATTGGAAAAGAATCACTATGGGTCGAATAGTTTAAATGAATTCTTATATCGAAATAAATTTATTTATCGTAAGCTAAAATTCAATTAAATGCATTTGAAATCAATTTTTTATATCATTGTAATAAAATGTGACATTCGCGAGAACTGCACCATATTCTTGCTATTTTCCTTCCCGTACATGTTATACAATGTTTCCCCTTTGTTAAAGAGATATAATCCGATAAAAATTAAGAAAGTCATAAAAACGACATAAATCTTGCGAGAGTTTATCCAAGTTGAGAGAGTACTTGAGAAGTTTTTCCTTTTTTATTCGCATTCGCTTTATTATAATTATTTCTTAAGGGAGTGTTTAGTTTTTTCTTTGTAACGCAGTAGCAGATTTCGAGTAATTTATCATTTTAGTACCCCATTATACACATCAAATCTTGAAAAGCGCAGCTGTAAAAGCAAGTCTTGATTCTTTGATATTAAGAACGAGGAGAAATATGTATTTAGTATTACATTTAAAAGTTGATGTAACATATTTTCAAATTTGAAATCCCTTAGAGTAAGACGAATAAATTAGAATATTCAAATAAATAGCATGCTAAATGAGTAGATGTTGTCTATACAGGGTGTTCAGAAACTCAATATAAAACTTTAAAAACGATTTTATTACGTCTGGGTGATAATGACGAAACAAAGAATACATTTTTATTAAATTATGAAAGAATAAGATAGAATGCTGGGCAAAGTAAAATGAAATATCATAAAAATATCATTAAGAATTGTAGTTAAAACCTTGAAGCTAATAACTATGTGTGAAATGTACCATCAGCACTTACAATGCTATGTTTTTAAATCAAATAATTGTCTACATATGTTTGGCGCATTGAAACTGAGCTACATAAATCAGGTTGTTTTCGACCTTTTGGTATGGATTACGTTGGCTTTGAAATCCGCTTGGGTTGGTAGCTTATTCCTATAGACTCACGACTTTAGGTAACAAGATGTAGCTGGACAAATCACACCACCTTCAAGTAATAATGACTATAGTTTGTATTCATGTGAACCTAAAATATACGCTAAAAAGGGATTTTTTTCGAAGACATCGTTTGTTGACACACCCTTTCGACTAGAATTGTAACTCATTGCTGAAGATGATTTCTCGTAAAATTAGAGTTAGTTTTTACCTGCTCCAGGGAACATCCTCGATATCTACGATCATTTATCTTCAGCTTCTAAGTCAATTGAATTGTGTGAGATGATGCAAAATTCTCCACGTTGCTCCAACAAACTTTTAATTCGATAAAACAATTTTATGATTTGCACGAATTTTTAATATTAACGCAAATTTCGGTAGTCTCTCTTTTGATAGATTATATATACAATCAAGCCCTGAAATTTTTGAATTTCACAATATATAGCTGGTAAATTATGATTGAAGCTTGAAGTCTTGTAACATACGAAATTTTGATATTGAATCTGGAGTTACATTGATATCCCAAGTAAATGGAATAAGATATTTTAAATAAAAACATTTCGTTGCGATGGCTTGGTCAAAAGGATTCTCTATATAGAATGTTCATCTAGTAGTCTAGTTTCCACGGTTTTTCTACATCCACCGTATTCTCCAGATCTTTTTACTGTTTTCAGATCTCAAGAGGATGCTACTGGACAGAAATTTTGCGCCGATTAAGAAGTTATCGCCGAAATTGAAGCCGCGAAAGCAACTGTACTAAATAATAAAATCAAATTGGATAAAAAAAAAAAGATTTTCCTATGCTAACCTAAGAAATTTTTAAAATAGAATGACTATAACAAAATGTGGAATTGCAAGAATAATAAGATAATATTTTTTGTCTTAAATAATACTTCTGTGTCGATTTTGATATCAATTTACAACCAAAAAAAAAAAAAACGAAAAGGTAATTCAATATAATGTTTTCTATTCCATATTAATAATTATCGAGTAGTGATAATGATATAAAGAAATATTGGATAAATTTGTACTTTTATAATACAAATAAATTACAAGTCAATAAAATTCATTAGCAGTATTTCGTATTAATTAAAACTCAACATATCGATGTTATCCTCTGTCCAAGTGAAGTTGCAGTTGACAAGAAGTGTGTTTTGTTTACTATACATATAGTTCACACACGACTATAATATCCAAAACGTTGAAATAGTATTGCGAAGGAGTCAACAAATGCTAATGAGTTTCGCTTGTCCGTCATGGAATGAAATGGCGTGACATATAAATATTATTATAGAGGTTATGATATTGTTCAGACTAATGGAAAAATAACACAAAAGCACACATGGGTTTTACACAATGAATGAGAATACAACTGTATTAGATAACACGGAGATCCTACAATTTCAACAGAGTTTTTGTCATTTAATACGATGTACTGTTTTGAACTTATGTCGTTTTTGTTTTTACTTATATTTTATTTCATATAATATCGATACGAGTAGTTCTCGATATATATTGTGGGAAGTCGCTATCCAATCAAATTTGTGGCACGTCGGGGAACAGAATTACAAAAACGAAATAGACAACACAAAATTTACAATCTTGTTCGCGTATTGTATGTAGCCTTACATTCGAGTTTTTGAATAGAAAGAAATAGTAGAAGTAAAACATATAGGAATAAATACCTGGATTTACTACTTAAAAAGATTGTACTCACAAAACCAACTCACAACAGAAGAACCGGAAACACCAAAAATCACAACTGATGAAGAGACCAGAATAAGTACAAAGGAAGTGAGCTCAGAGAAAACTAAAAAACCTAGAGGCTACAGGCAGTGATGGAATAGCAAATGAGCTTTTAAAAAATTGTGAGAAAGCTATGACTGAGCAGTCGGCATAAACGGAATCTTCAAAGGTCTTCGACGGATCACTTGCAAAGTTGACTGCTCGGAAGGGGACGGATCTTAATTTTCAGCATCCAGCACAACCTGTGTAGCTGATGGTATAGGACATCAACCTCAGTAGGTAATATTGCTTCCATCAGTGTCACGAACTACTTTCTCAAGCCTGGCAAGAGATAGTGAATGTTCATAATATTGCTTAAAAAACATTGATTAAACCTTTCGAACTAACCCATATGTTTTGATACACCAAGCACGTTTTGTAACTAAATATTAACCTCGACTGGCTCTGTAGTTTGTGAATACGCTTGGGATGCAGCTAATTGACTGCCTCAAGAAATGCAACAGCATAACTATAAATACTGGAAATTACATGGTATTATTACTACTTGCACTCACTATTAAACATGTAAATTTCGTGGACAATGATTTTCATCGACCGAAGGAGCGCTGAAGGTTTTGTGATACGAATGTTTAAGTGAATGGAGTATTTTGAACAATTATCGATATTTATCAGTTTGAAACGTTATCCATCTAAATTTATTGAGTCCTTTTCAGAATATCCTTGAATGCATTATTATTAAAGGTCAATTTATAAGTTTTTACGCTCACGTCCGCACCGACGCCCTTGTTCGCGTTCAACATAAAAGGATTACAAAGCGTGATTTAGAAACACAAACGTCCGCGCTCGCGTTCTAATTCGCACCGATTTTTCGCTGGGACATGGCCAATTTTCCGTTTATTCTACTAATGTGGCATACCTTATAATTATTTGTATTCTCAAATTTTATGAATCTGAACCGAAAAGGTATTGGTATGTCGGAGCAGTTTACGTTGGAAATTATACAATGTGAGTAGATCCCGAAAAACATTGTTGAATTGCTTTTGGAAATCATTCACAATTACGGATTATTAAACAACTTTGAGAAAAAAAAGTTTATAAAAATAGTATAATAAAGACAATGCTTGAAGAGAAATTTGAGATTTTTCTTCTGCCATGCAAATAAAATGTCGAAATACGAAAAATATTTTGTAGTTATGTGAAAAGACATTTCTGATTGGTCCAAACAAGGCCTGCCTATTAAATCCCCAGCGATAAAGGAAAATCAAAAACTTAGTTTCCCACGCGAACCCGAACTCGAAGGTTAGAGTTAATAAATCCAACTTAAATGTCATAACATCAGAAGGCAGCGAATTAAACAGGTTTCAGTTTCAGGGGTCAACTAACCCTCTACAAAACAACAATCATCAAATAAAAAAGTCGTCAATATTACTTTCACTTTTGAAAAACTCGTCTTCAGCAATCTCTACGCTATCAAAGTTCTACAGAAAATCTTGTATTGGTATTTCAGCACCAAGTCAACCTCCAAAGCAATTAAAATGATATTAATTGATTCGTGGAGCTAATAAAATTCAGCGTTTAGTTTTCTTAGATTATGGATTAATCCAACAAGCAATAAAGCCAATTTTCTCCATCATAAGTTACCTTCAGTAGTCTTTGTTAGTGCAGTGATTGAGCAATAAAATGGACTGAAGCCGTAAGGATTTAATAGTACAATATTGTTAGATATTATGGTCATTACAATTTTTGAGCACATCAAATATAATACAATAATATTCGAACTTAAAATTTTTCGGTCTTTGACGTTTATACACAACAAGTAAAAACGTCGGCGAAACTTCCGGTCCAGTAATGCTCATGGTGATTTTTTATGTCTATAAATATTTCTAATTTAAAAAGTTCCTTTTCCAAAATAAAAACGAAAAAATGAAAAAACAATAATTTAGAGCATTATAACAAGATGTATGTTGGGAAAACGAAGCGATCTGTTAATGTTCGGTTTATACATCACCAAGAACTCCTTTAAGATATGGACCGAGCTTGGTCGAAAACGCTATCGGTCATAATTTTGGAATAAATATTAATAATGTAAAATTGTTGAGCACTGTATCCAACAATAGATTTAATTAGTATTCCTCACAGTCCACTTTATAGTTTATTAGTTAGGAAGTAAATGTGAAATTTCTCACTGAAGTGGTTTACGCGCTGGAATTGTTTCTTGCGGGAAGAGACGGACTTTAATGTATATAGATAGATCAAGTTAGTGAGTTTCAATATACCTTCGATCTCTGTAGACGATAACTTGGTTACAAAAATCCATGTCATTGTAATTTTGAGTGTAGTAATAGTAATAAACAGTGTGTTTAGTATGAAAGTTTGTAGTTCAAGCTTGAATTTGTGCCATTTTCGAGAGAAAAAACAGTCCAAAACTTTTTCCAGCATGGTTCCAATAGATAAGGCATCTTCCAATAATTCCTTTATCAAATTTCTCCCTACATTGCATAATATTAATTTCAGGATAACATCACATATTATCCAGTACGAGTTTGAAGGTACGTCTCGTGTAAGCTTAGAGACTGTCATGTTAGGAGGTTAAGGTATTACTTTTATAATTGGATACATTTTTTCAAGTTCGCATGGATGAGTATAGATGATTTAAGGTCTAGATTCTTATTTTTTTTTTGTTTTCCGGTGGATCATAATCGCAGAAAATAGAGCTTGTAACTCACTCTTTCTAATAAACACGCCCAAACACTGGCAAGAGTCCTTCATTTGATTTTTAAAGCATATAACGATCTATAAATTGGTTCAATAACACACTTTTTGCTGATTTGAATTTAGATGCGTACTTTTCGGTTGTATGAAGTATTTTTTTGGCATTTCCTTCCAAAACAGTTTCGTCCGCATCAGCTACCAGGTTTGCAAACTCTTCTTGTGGTAAAGTGTCACAAAGGCTGCTTGAATCAAAGAAATAGCCGAACCATACAGCAGCGATAGAAGTAGATAGTTTAAACATAGTTGTAAAAAAGTTTATTTAATTTTTCTACTAGTCCATCTCTAGAAGCGTTGACAAAGGATACCGAATCCTTTTTATTAATGTACACCGATTAGATCCACCAACTTCAATTCACAATCTGTATTTATTCGATACACATTTATTTCTATTTTTTTTTTTTTTTCAATCATTCTAATCGGACACATTCATTTATTTTAACTTAATAAGAACGATAAGTTACCATTAGTCTACTGATTATTCTATTACATAAATCATTACAGTCTTTAAATTAATTAACGTCCATAAAAAATAGATCGATTTTTTATCTTTGCCGTGATATGTAGATATTAGATAAACGAGCAATGTCTTTAGTTATGCACTAAATAACCTTCGAAGATTATGGCTAATTATGTAATTTACATTTTCAATGTGACGGACCGAAAGTAATAGTTGATAAAAATTAAACAATTGCTTAACATTTGGAATTATATTAATTACTTTTTACTTTCGCTAAATTAGGGACAAATATTTGTGCGGTGACTTATTAAAAATGATTAATATTATTAATATAGATAGAATGGTTCTACGAAAATAAAAATGGATGTGTCGTTTATAAATTATTTGTAAAATGTAACGTCAATTACAACAAGATTATACGATGGTCATTACACACGTTTTTATTAGTTTCATATTTATGTTTGTTAACGACTTTTTCGCCTAGGTTTTGTCCTACTATGAACGATCAAATTCATTTTTTTAACTTTGCACACTTGTGTTCGATCAAAATATCTGATTATCGTGATGAGATTCACCGGGATTCATAAATAAAATACTATTTAAAAACACAGAGAGACACATTTTTAAATTACTAATAAGTGAAAAATAAATCATATTTTAACAGCATATGTTTGTTCCATTTCGAATAAAATTAATTATTATTCTAGTTAGGTAAGGAGACTTCCTGAATTTATTCATATTTTCCTAGTTATTAGCGATTTTCCAAGAAATTATGACAGGGGACTGTTTTGACCGTGACAGAAGACTGTTACGTAAGTCAGAGGACTGTTGTACTGTCAAATAGCGACTAAAGTTTTGAGTTATGGCAAAGTTTGACATTTTTAATGTTAAATGTACTCGGAACGTGTTGTCGTACGAGTGTTATTGGAGTAATTTACAGATAATTGAAACAGTAATCTTGGTCAAAAAATGAAATTAAATCGCAAACATTTTCGAGCGGTGATTTTCTATGACTTTCAACGTGGATCACAGCAGTGTGCCGACCAACTTGATTTGACTTTTGGTGATGAAGCACCATCTCGATGCTTTTCCGAATTCTGTCGTGGTCGCACTTCGCTACAGAATGAATTTCGTGAGGCCATCCAAAATCGGATATAGTGCAAGAAAACGTCGAGGTTGTGCGTAAACAGATATTGCTAGATCGTCGTGTGATATACAGTGAGATTGAGGCGTACTCGGGCATTAGTTCCACTCGCATAGATTCAATATTGCATGAACATTTGGCTGTCAAGAAGATTGTACAAAGAAATCCTGAGAAAATTCGATCGTGGTACTTCAAAACGTCACGTCTATAAGACCGTGACAAGCGACGAATCATGAATCTACGCATATCAGTTCAAACAAAAACGTTTCGGAACAGTCAAAACATTCATGGATAATCCGTCGTACACTTCCAGTTTGGCAACCAATGATTTGTTCTTATTCCCGCAAAACAAAGATAAATTGCGAGGTCAACGTTTTTCCACACCTGAAGAAGGGGTTGATGCGTTCAAATCAAATGTTTTGGAGGTACCTCAATGGAAATAACAACATAGTCATATTATTATACTATAAATAATTAAATGCTTTATTCAGTATACAGTATCATGAAAACAGTTGCTTTTTCTTAAATGAGATATTTCAACTAAATTCTACAAAAATTAGCGCTCGAAAACGTCAACTTTAGTAAACTGATGTTTACTTAATGTTCTGTTTTCCTTTACAATCAAGTCAGAATTATCTTACTCTTGGATAACTCGATCAAATGTCACGTCTGAAATGTCTTATTCTGTCTGCCTTGTGGAAAATACGACGTTAGTCGTTTTCATCGACATCAATCTCATTAATTACGGCAGCATAACGGTATTTTACATTTTTAGTTGAAAATTTCACAAGAACGTAATCTCTAGTATTGTAGCATGAATTCCGAGTGACAATATTTGAGGGGACTTGTTTGCTGTAGGTGTCAATTCAAATTAAACTTATTCAAGATCTTTCGGTTCCGACTCTGTAAATACTTCGCCTGTCCACTGCGTTTCGTTTCACTCAAAAACATATATAAGTATTATTATTATTATTAATACATTGAAAAATTGTTTTATTTGAAAAACTCATATTAAAATTTAGAACAAAATAATTAAAAATGTACATATATCAAAAAAATGTTGTGTGGCAGTGTATACCTATAATTTTAGCCGGATATGCTATGTTTGTGCTCAAGTGTTTACTTTCCCGAGACCCCACAGTGAACGATGTATCTGAAACGGAGATTCATCCGCATAAAATCTGGTTTTTCAAATCGTTTTAGTTTTGTCTTTCCATCATTTCACAAAATTCCATCCGTTTGATATTGTCCACGAGAAATATTATTTGTACTTTGAAGCAGTTTGTTTGAACAAGAATCAGTAGTTCCAGCAGCAACACAAACATTTTTTCTCTATTGTGGCGTATTCAACTCTGTATATCGCTATTTTTGAACTTACCACAATTTTTAATACATTTTTCAAATTTTTAATGTACTACCTATAATATAGAGACGGTATAGAAACTAGATGAAGCCTCCAATCACTTAATTAAGGTAGCATTTGGTATCAACTGTCCAGTGGAATCAAAGATAACTGAGAAACTGAGATGTTTGAGGATTGTGCTAAGAAAGCGGTTCAACAACGTAAAGAATACTGGCGATTGGGCAAACTATAGAACAGTTCTAGTCAACTATTTCAAGGAACTTGGGAAATATAAGAGAACGACTCGAATATAATTCGGGGAGGGAATACATGAGTTCAATCTCAGCCAAAGCATATTTGAAAGGAATTTATTGAGTACCTCAATAACCAAATGGAACAATCTATAGATCCTTCCAAAGGCTTACTGTTCGACTCAGGAACCATAAATGCCGAGAATCATGGGAACAGAGTATAGTAACGAGAGAAATAAACAGAGACACCCCTACCATTACTACAGAGAAGGATTGTCTGCAAAAAGGGATTCTATCCCCCCTTCTGTGGTCATTGATTGTGGACAAAATTCTTCATAGACTTATCAGAGCTGCTGAATTTACAGTTCTAGGTTAGGCCAATGGTCAGGTAGTGGTAGTAAGCAGCATAATATCTGTCAGGATGAAAACGGCTGTGAAGACCATTAAAAAGTCACGTTTTCGTCAAACCGCTCTCGATTATTACTAGTTTCTTCTTACTAAAACTTTGTGCTATGTAAACATTATGATGTGTGAAAAACAATATGGACAATACTTTATTACTTCTTTTATTTCATATTATTCCATTTTGTTGAAAGATACATTTTGTAACTGGATTAAATATTGGTTACTTCGAGGTCGGGTAATATAGTTTTCAAAATATGCTAATTTGTGCGGTAGATTATTTCGGAATATGTTGATATATTAGTTCCTAAACACTGAATAATGTTTAAGTAGTTAAAATTACGATCGATGTGTCCTAACAAGCGAAGACAGTCTATACATCATGAATTATTAATAAAACATGTTGCAAGGTGGCTTCCAAATAACCGAATTTTGGGGGAAACTACCGAGACAAAATTGATTGATTTACAGAAGAGAGCTTTGTACTAAAAGTGATATATAAAATGTTTGATTCAGTGGAACTTTTGTATTTTACTTCTGTTTATGGTGAAATATTGCATTTGATAAAAAGTATATACAAATTTTAATGAGTCTGAATGTTTAAGAAATCGAAATATCACAGGCACTATGTCAACCTGCCCAACTACAGCCTCAGAGGCGCTATTAAACCCGACTATTTTTCACCTTATAATGAAGAAAGCGTCGCCTATCTAGATAGAAAGATGAAAATAAGAACATTTTATAGGTCAGATAAAGATTCTAGAATGAATACAGCTAGAAAGCAGAAACTAACCAATTAACAGATACATCCTATTCGAAGTGAGAAAAATAACTCACTGTTTTTCAATTAGAGCTGCTAATAATGAACGTATGTAATCACGAGTGCTTGAATAGTGTAAAAAATATCTTTCGAAGTATAGGTGCAGGGCGATAGGATGGCAAAAAGCCAATTATTAAATTTCGAATTTAGTGAGTTCTATTAAACAATAAGCTGTTATTGAAAAGTACAGCAAAATTTCTTTTGTTATTATGTCTTTAAGATATTAGTTTTTAACTGTAACGGTTGATCAGTGCATACTGTGGGCTTAATCTGTGCATTTTCAACGTGAATTCATGAAAAAAATTTACAAGTTGAGATTGCGTCATCTGTTACTGTTTTTAAAGCCATTTTTATAATTTATTGGTTGAAGACCTAAGAGGATATGCAGCCTTGACCTACGTAGAAATATTTCTACCGTCAGTTCATAACATTGGCTGAATTATTGTGAGAGAAATGTATCATTTGGATATATTTTTGGCGGTTCAATTTTAAATCGGAGTTATGATGGAAGAAATTTTGTTATTAAATTACAGAAATGATTTTTTTTTATAGTTTTACTAAAATACTAGATAATCTCACTATACACACTTTTGCCACCTCTTCGAAATCTTCCAGATATCTTTGTTGTGAAAATTTGTCGGCTGTGCGCCAAGTAGTCCCTCTTTCAATTGACCAAATAAATAATGAGGAGGGTATTCAAAAACTGGTGCCACGTTATGACAAGTGCCTCAATATTCACGGAAATTATGTAGAAAAGTAGATTAAGGTACAAGATTTCAGGTAAAAATAAAATTATTGCTATATCTTCGCACTTCTTTTTTTAATTCCAAAATGGTACTTACTTACTATTAAAAAATATGCGTATATTTAGTGATATCTATGCTCAGATATCTATGCAATTAGGTATTTGTTCAATTTTAGAAATGTTTATTTATGTATTTCTTTTGAAATAAAGCTATGCAAATATGTAAATAAATTGTAAATGCCCCAAAATAACCAAACAAAATGATATACGTTGTCTCCCACACATTGTCAAATTGCGTTCAATTATTTATTCATAATGCAAGCAAGGATCACTTTTTTCAGGTTATTTGTGTGAAATGCCCAGTGCATTGTGCCTACGACCTATTCAAAATCAAATCTAGAAATCTAGCGTTTACAGAACTATTTAAAAAATAGTGGATTACTGTGTCTATTTGTGTAACAAACACCAATTAAATTATTTTCGAAAATACGGTGGATATACTCAACATTTTATAGATATTGTTGGTTTTTTCGCCTTGTTAAAGTATTGCAGAGCTCAAGGTAACGATACCTTCTTATATATTTAGTTTTTAGTTCTGCAAAGCGAAAACATCTTTATGAAATGCATTATTAGAAGTTTGAAAGCAAACAAAAACAACTTGAGTCTTCTAATTTACTGAAAGTCAAAAAATATATTGAATATACAAAAGACAACGCCATTTTATCTATACTACATCACGTAAAATGTGTGTGTATCTCAAGTCCCTGTTTGCTGTCAGTTCTATTAACATTTTTGTATTTGTGTCTCGGTTACACTTCATTACGACGTGTTTGTTTTGTTTAGATATCATCTATTTACAATATCTCGGCTAGAACAAATAAACAAAACAAATAGAAGCCTTTCCTTTTATAGCCGAATTTCGAACACCCAACGTGTTTCGGCCTACAGATGTTAATTATAAATTTGGGGTCATAAAAAGTATGTATTACATCTAATTTTTTAGCAGTCAAACTTCTTAGAGGTGACTGCAGGATAATGTATAGAGCTATGTGTGCCGAAGAGGATGACAATACTTAATTCGAAAATGATATTACAAATTACAAAAAGTAATGTAGCTAAAATATGTTTAGTGCTGTTGACAGTACCAGAAATTATACCGTGCATAGTTTCAGAAGAACCTCGGTAAGTTTATTAGCAAATTCTGGAGGAGACATTCTTACTTTATGCAAAGATAAGGGCAGTAATCACTAGCAAAACTGTTGGAGTATAGCAACGATGCGCACACTAAATATAATTGTGCCTGTGCGAAATGAAAATGCCAGGTAGACGGGAAACCAAGAGAGCCAAATTTTATTGCTCTTCCCCTTCCGTCTGAAGAGCCCCGAAGGATGACCCACCACGGTCAGTCCGCCACCAGCCCACGCGACAGCCAGTCGCATTCAGCAGTTCACATCCAGTTATCAGTGTTTATACAAAAGTGTTTTTTTTTTACAGTCCATTCATTTATAATTAAACGTAGGACTTTTTCAAGTGCATTTTATATACTGCGTTACGTGCATACTTTTATTCATGTATTATTGTGCTTCATTTATGTATTATTAATAAAGTCAATCTAATAATACTTATTGTTTATTAACATTTAACAACAAAAACAGTTAAAAATTTCGAATCAAAATATGGGAGTCACCCAAGTTAATAAGTACTTTCAGGGGATACCAGCTGAATTAATATTCTTAATGAAAATATCACGAAAATTGCGTTGGTATCACTTCTAGTGGTATTCAAATAACCACTACTCAAAATTACACATTAATTAACATTAGCATAAATAATTACTTAACTACAAATTAAAAAAATATGTATCTACCTCTTAGTTTTAGTTCTTTAATAAATTTTGTTTCTTGGTATCAGGAATAAATTATGTGAAAATGATACGTTATTTGACTGAGGCAGTTTGGAACATCGCCCTCGAAGATTTGAATATGGGGAAGATCTGTTCCACACATGCTATCAGACGATCAGAAAGCAAACAGTTTTTCCCTTGACTTATTGTTTCGCTATCAAATGTCCATTATCAAGACAATGTTGATAGTTTTAAGACAACGGTGAAATCTTCCATCAGAAATTCGTTCGTGTAAGTCAAACCGCAAACACTGCATTCTAAGAGGAAGTTTTGAAACAATTGCTACAGTTGAGCAAGAATGGACAGTGGGTTCTGCTGCATAATAACGCAATCTCCGTGCGTCAATTCTTGGATCAGCGTAAACTGTTCTCCATCATCTATCGTACTCGTTTCCTCGTATGAAGAAGGTCCTAAAGAGAGTATATTTTGGGGACGTATAAGCTATTCCAGGAAATGTGATATCTATTCTGCATTTTGTCAAAAGTGTCAAAGTTTACTTTTCAGGCCAATAAGAGATGTGTTTTCTGTTATGTTTCTTCTCAAATACCATTCATCGAACTTTTTGGACGCACCTCGTATATATAACGAAAAAAAAAAAAAAAAACGCCAAGATAAATAATGTTCAGTAAAAAAAAACTGTTCATCATTTGACATTATCTAAATTGCATAGCTGCAACGAAGAATTAATTTCTAAATAATCGTCGGAATAAAAAATCATGATACACGCAATATTATCAGACCCTGTTGACGGCTGACAATATTCATCACTAGTAACATAATGATCGTATAATGATTCTTGTAACGTAACTATCTATTATGTCTATTGTGTCCTCCTCAATTCACTATTTTTTGCAAAAAAGTTTTTCTATGGTAGGATTGGTAGAACCGATTTTATAAAGGTATTCCTTATATAACGATTTATTAATTTTTCATCGAGAAACGCGTAAAGTGATTATAATAGTATAATTAATGTATCAATAATTAATAGGCGTTAATATAATATGTAGATGAGACCATTATGTATTGTACGGTTTTGCCACAGATTATATCCATTAACTAGTTGAACATTGATTGTAGCTTAACAATAAGTTTCATAAATTAAATAAAAATATAATCCCGAGATGTGTAACTATAAAAGAATGGCTTTTTGCAGACACTAATTTCAATTATGAGAAGATAAAGAATCAAAATCAAACAAAGTTTCAAAAATATCTTTGAATCTTAAATTTCAAATTACTCCAATCCACATTAAGTTTAAATTCGCGTTGAAAGTTATTTATCTTTATGGTGTGTTTCTAAATGTACGCACGTATCCTTTTGAAAATTAATTATTCTTTTTTTATGAAACAAGCTTAATACGTGAAAAATAATGTATATCGGCTTCTTTTTGCTCATCAACAAAGCGACATACCTGGGGCTTTGACGCATTTCGGTATCGTCGTCTAAAAGACCTTGTATTGATATTTTATGTTACGAATATAGTTGTCTTAATTGAAAATTAATTTTCAGTTAATCAATATTTCTATCAACGTCACTTTGAATAATGAATTTAAAATTTTTACAAGAATTTATATAACTTAAAGCCCCTACAAATCACAAATAATTATTTTACAGACGATGAATACATAGTATTTGAAAGCTCGGAAAATATATTAAAGTTAGTCCACTTTGGTGTTTTATTGCCACGTTCCCAATAAGGAATGGATAGTCTTTGCTGACTAGTTAGAGCAAAATCCAAACGCCAATAGCATATGTATTACGATATATTTTTCATTGTCATGAAAAGTTGAGATTTCTAAATTATTATTAGAGCGAATTAATATACATATACGACACACGAAGTAATCGTTCTTCACTACTCTTTGAAATAAACTTTGAGTCTATATAACAGTTAATGAATAAATAGTTTTACTTGTTTAGTTCACTTTCATTATTAGTATTTTTTTGAAAATGTCTGCAATCATTCGTCCAATAATACTCAGACAATACCATTTAAAATTTATAACAAAATAACTTCTTTGGATCGACGTAATTCACTTATATCGGCTCTGTTTGGTCTTAGTAATATATGGTATGCATATATAAAGATTTTTTATAGACACCTCGTATAATAAAAAGTTTATTTCTCTAAAATAATGGTTGATAGAAAGAGAACTAACACCACATTTGGATTCAGTTCATAAAAATATATGAAAATTTGTATTTTATTGTTGGCTGGTGTAACTGTCTCTAATATAATTCATCTTTTTTCGTTTTTTTTTTTTTTTCACATTCATTCCTACCAACCTACCGTGTCCTGATGTTAACGTCACACATAAAAAATCAGTCAACATAGAATGTTTTATGCAAGATGTTCATAAACACTTTAGAAAAGTAAACACAGAAAAAAGCGGGCGTATATACATTCGTTTGTAATTCTATATAAATTGGTAGAGTTGGAACAAATTACCGTCCATTAAGGATCCCTTTTTGAATGTAGACGCTCTAATAGAAAATTCCCAAGCAATGACATATCTCCGGAGGCAGTAAATTTAACAAAAATATATTGCTAGAAATATCTCCAAGTTGTAAAAACCGTACAACAACAAATAGAAAGGAAGCAGACGCGGGTCGGACAATTTTCTAAATATAAATTGACTGTCTTTGAGGTAGCCTTTTAATTGACATTTTCTGTTTACACAATAAATTTACGCGCTATTTTGGGAGATACACTTTAATTTCCAAAACAAACTTTCATCAATCATCTGAGTAGATTGGGTGTTGAGGTTGTTCTTCCCTTTGATCAAAGAAAAACCACCAATTGGCAATGAGCTTCCGGATGCGGAGTATATAGATATCCGATAAAATGGAGGGGTACGGAAATAAGTTATACGAATTTCACAAAATCGATGCTTTCTATAATAGTACTTTCCAGATTGCGCGAAAGAGCCTAGCTTAGGATATTGTACA
The DNA here is from genome assembly GCF_026230105.1 of Diorhabda sublineata. Taxonomy (NCBI): domain Eukaryota; kingdom Metazoa; phylum Arthropoda; class Insecta; order Coleoptera; family Chrysomelidae; genus Diorhabda; species Diorhabda sublineata. Next base: position 426,681 of record NC_079478.1, read on the forward strand.
TGTGATATTTCAATTAATATCTACATTTGGCAAGTGAGCTTTTGTATCATCATAATTATTAATAGAAAGATATTTTATTAGAATGTTTTTGATTCCCCCAATTATAATTAAGCTAACATACAAGTGTATAGACGAATGCAGTGGCGATTTCAGCTCCATCGTCGTCAATACTGATGCTCCAGACCTGAAAGTTTGGTTTGGTATTTGTCATATCGTTGTGTTCAGGTCTCAAAGATATTTAAGGTTTCTAAATAATTGAATATCACATTTTTTATTGCAATTCGGGTTGAAATACAATAATAACATATCGGGCAATGTATGCTTTTTGTATTCCGCGACAACAACAACATAATAGTTGCAACCGACAAAAATTTATGTTAGTGTTTGCCAAAGATGGTTCTCTGAGGACAGATTTGGTAATGTGGATATCACTGATTTCTATCTATCACGAAGATTGACATGCTAAAAACACTAGTGGAAGTAATTTTATTTCATATAATCGAGAAACTCTCAAATGCCCTTAACCAAACTTGGTCGTCCCATAACATTTTTCTACATAATTTTCGTGAATATTGAGGCACTTGTCATAACGTGGCAGCAGTTTTTGAATACCCTCCTCATAAAATTCTGCCGCCTGACTTATTAACCACTGTATCACAACTGTTTTGACTTTGTTATCGTCTTGAAGACGCTGACCGCCTGACCGGTGTTTTTTCAAGTGCAGGAACAAACGAAAGTCGCCGGGCGCCAGATCAACACTGTAGGGAGGATGATCTAGAGTTTCCCATTGAAAAGATTTCATGAGATCGATCGATTAAATCTATCTAAACTTACGAAGTCTATAAAATGTACAGTGTTTATCAAATATTCTAAATGGCAAATGTCTTATTGTATTTGTAGCAATTAAATGGATATTCAATACCAATTGACAAAGTTTTTTTATATTTTCCTAGAAACTCTCTAAAAATTTGTAGGAATCAATTTTAATTTGGTTTAAGTCTCCAGAAACGGGGTTCAACTTATGACCTACCTTTTTGTTACATTTACAAATATTATAATTGTGTTGGAAGTTACACAGTATCGGAAATAACGGAACATACGGATTTGTATGAAAACACTTCAACAAACTTATTTTCATTTTACAAGTATAGCTTTCAATAGAAAGTTTCGATAAATTGTAATTGTTCCCGCTCCCGTACGGAGAATATGAATGGGCTACAGCATACGGACTTAAAGAGTTGAAGTGAACATTTTGTGGTGGACTAGTTTGCTGTAACTGTACAATATACGTTGATTTTTAAACTTTCACTAATCTTACTACGGAAGAAAATTGGGTACACTAGTTTCTTGACAGGCCTCAGATTTTTCGCCATTGTTGGTGTTGATCAATCTTCGTGAATCCACACACGGCTCTTCTGGAAAGTACGAATATGTATCTTTCGCCATATTATTTCTAACGATTCCCGCGCGATTCTTACTCGCTCTGTCTTTTGGAGATCGTCAAGAATATAATATGACACCAAACGAGGAGCAATTTCTTTCACAAGAATCATGTGAAATTGAATTTGGTGATGTGGTGGATCTCCAGCAAGAATTGCCTCAATATCTTGATGGTTGGATCTTGGATTTAAATTGTGTATACCAGTGAAACACAATTGCTCGTGAAAGAATTTCATCACCAAATTCATGTTGCAATCGCATTTTGTTCAGCAAACTGACCTTGAAGACATAGTAAATAGCGCGCACATGTTATCTTGACAGACAGAGCCCACTACTTGTGGTACTTAAAAATTCAGTGTGGCTCTAGTGTCTTGGCATCTTAGAATAATTAATTATCATTTTAAAATTCTTATTTGTATGTACTGAAAATAATCCTACACGCTCTTGTTTTGACAATAATATATTTCAATAAGAATAATGAATATTGGAGGGCGAGTTTTATTGAAATTTTTATTGGGAGATTCGTAGAATTATTTCTAATACCTCACGTTTTTTAATTCACTCTTTCTCATTCTTACTAAGTAGAAATTCAAGAGTCATAACGATTAGTTTGTATTATGTCAAAATTCTCGATACTATAAGTATAAATAAAGAGAAACTTTGTGATTATCGAAATCTACTAAGTTATAGTTAAAAAGCCAAAAATTTACTATTTAAGATCTGAGATATGGCAACAATGATTATGAATATATCAAATCGGTAATTACCATCAAAAAGTTTGACGTTTTTAATGGTGAACGTACTCAGAACGTGTAGTCAGAGGAGTCCTATTCGAGTTGTTTACAAATACATTGAAATATTCATCTTGGTCAAAAAGTAGAAAACAATCGTGCAATGATTTTCTATGACTTTCGAGGTTGATTAAACCAACAGCAGTGTGCTGATTGACTCGCTTCGACTTTTGGTGATGAAGCACCATCTCGAGCCACCGTGATTGGCTGGTTTTCTGATTTCAACCGTGCATTTTGCTACAGGAAGAATTTCGTGAAGGTCGTCCGTTCATTATTGCATCTATAGAATCGTGAAACGCGAGGAATCATGGATCTACGCATATGAACCCGAATTAAAACAATAATCGACCATACGGGTCTTTCAAGATTAGCCAAATCCAACGAAACTTGTTCGCGCACGAAGCACTTCGAAGCGAATGGTCTCGACATGACGCCACCGTTCCGTTGGAGCAACGGACAATTCTGAACGGTACACCAGCATTTGTTTGCCAGAATTGTTCGAAAAAATCAGAGAAACCAATCGAAACCAGAAGACAAATCATTCTCCACTATGACAATGCGAGGTTCTCGCATGTCAAATCAAACCAAAACGTTTTTGAACAGTCAAAACATCGAATTGATGGGTTATCCGCAGTACACTCCTTGTTTGGCACCGAACGATTTCTTCTTATTCCCGCGAATCAAAAATAAATGGCGATGAAACGTTTTTTCACATCTGAAGAAGCGGTTGATGCATTCAAATCATATGTTTTTACGTAACCACAATCGAAATGGTTCGACTATTGGTTCAAATACATGCATATATGTAGTCATGATTTTTATTTATATTATGCTTATTTTTTGATTTCTATTTAAATTATATTTATAATTTATATCTATATTTATATTGCATACCGATCCATATTTTGGATTAAAATAATACTTTTAACGCTTTAACATTTTACTTCAGACACTCAATATACATAGGTACTGTAGCTAGATGCTAGAATATGCATTTAATTAATTAAATTATGTAATTGCATATTTATTATGCAATTACATAATTTAAATATTTTAATTTGGATACGAGAATAATTCTTTGAGCAGTAATTCAGTTGTATTATGACCAGAAAATATATCATCAATAAATTTCCTAACAACGTAAAAGGTGAAAATTCAATTCATTTAACTGACTTAATGAAAAAAAAAATGTTGAAAAAAATCTGGTGTTTTTATAATTTATAATATAAGTTTTTCGCAGTCTCAACCAAAGATAAATATAACTTTCGTTTTACTTGGAATATTAATTGAGGATCCCATCAAAAATTATTCATTTGATTTAACAAAATTGAGTAGAGTCATCAAGTTTATACAGTCTCTGTAATAATTCGTAATGTCGGTAAAATGTAATTTTAGTTATCATGTAAAATACTTACGAAGACGTACGCGAGCCGCCTTCTCAAAATGTAAAACAACATCATAAAAAAAAAAACGTTGTCAATCGGATATATAATAAATTTTCGTTCAGCTAATAAATGCTAACCATCTGACACAACAAATGTCTACAAACACAAGAGGCCCGAAAATCAAACAAAAACGAACCGCAATAAAAAAATGACAAAACAAAAAAATATGACCGCTTGCTCCCCCGACTATAAAAAATCTCGGATTACGAAATTCCGAAAACGAGCATTTCTGCCGCATTTAATTATATTATGACGATGACAGTTTCTCTCTTGTTGCTGGCTGGATTCCGGGGAGACGTTTAAAATTCAGACAACTGTCGGTTTCCAACTAAAGAAACTACAAAATGTTTACATCAGGTAAGGGTCTCACAAGAAAACAGGTAAAATGGCTTCATATTATTCTTACTTGGATAGGACTACTGCTCGCTTCTGGTACAGTGGCGTTGTTAGATTCTTTTATTATTGTCATGTCTACATTCGAACAAATCACAAAGGAATTAGACCAAGACATTTTTTAGCTTCAAAAATATTTACATATTATTTAAATAAGGATGGTTATTGAGAAACTATAATCTAAATAAAATGTATGGTATTTTCTTTAGATAAATTCGAAATTTGTTGATCATATATAATTCAGGAGATGTCCTACAGTTTCACTAAGGTCGTTATAAATTCACTGGTAAATTCGGCCAAAAAGTGTCACAGGTATACGAGTTAGGTAAGTATCTGAAAACGGAAAAGAGAGAATGGTTTTCACTAAATCCATACACTCTACTTCACATTTTAATACAATAATATAATAAAATACCTAAATTATATTTTTATATATTAGATAAACGATTTTTAGAGGTCTCAGGTCGGGTCTCTGCTGCATAGGATAATACAGGTCTGATTGCGATCTTGTATATGCGGGCTTTTGCTTCAGTTCGAATGTATTTATTTCGCCAGATTGTGTCATTTAGGTATGCTGCTGTTTTTGAGGCTCTTGTAGCTTGGTTTCTTACTTCCGTCTCCACGTGCCCGTGTCCAGATATTTCGATTCCCTTATATTTAAATTTCATTTCCTGGTGTATTATTTTGTTATCCACCACAAATTTACATCTGATCGGTGTCTTGGAAGTAACCATTGATTTTGTCTTTGCCGCTGATATTATCATATTGAACTTTTTTGCTGTTTGTCTCTAAAACGAAACGGATATTGGAGACCACAGAAATGAAAATAGTTCGAAGAATAGCGGGAAGAACACTAAGGGATAGAGAAAGGAGTGAAAACATAAGACGAACATGCGGGATAGATAACATCAATGACTGGGTATTGGCTAGAAAGATAAAATGGAATGAGCACATTGACCGTATGACGGAAGAACGAATTGTGAAAATATCAAGGGACGAACCACCAGCAGGACAAAGAAGCCTTGGAAGAACTAGGAAAAGATGGAGTGACAACCTCCTAGGTGCCTGAGCAGAGGCAATGATGCCTATACACAGCAGGAAGAAGAAGATAAACGATTGGGAATACGAAGTATGGCCGAAAATAAGAATTAAATTCTTAAAAAATGTAATCACCGTTAGAGCTCTAACACTTTTGGGGTTTTGTTTCTTCAGTTACTGAAATATTTTGGCAGTTTTGACATCACGGTGGTGGAATTGGAAGAATAAGTTCGTAAATCTTTGTAGTGATATAAACAATATTAGTATTGCTTTAGTAATACCATAATAGCTGGAGTATCTAGGTGGAAGTGCACAAAAAACAATATTGGTGAATCCTTAAGAAGAACTGTGATAAATCAAAAAGGACAACATCAACATGAACCTAACAGTAACGTCAAACGACATATTATTGTGCAAAAAGAATTTGATGACTTATGAAGAATCTAAGGACCTTACTACTCACGATTTCGAAGGCATCAAAATATGTACAACAACAAAAGATGTTACCACGGCTACTTCGGTCAATTGCGGAAATGCATGAAAGTTTGGATGGGATGATCTTCAACTTAAGGCATCAAGGAATGGAACTTTTTGGCTTGTAAATGATTGTGAAAAAAATATTATTGTATTTGAAACTAAAGCGAATTTGGATTTGGATTTGTTCCTCCTATGTTATTTATGCAGATGGTACATTTGAATATTGTCCGAAATATTTCTTACTTTCCTCGAAGCACGGATATGTAAATAATAACTATGTTATTTTAGTATTTTGTTCACTAAAACATAAGGCAAAAGAGACATATCGACGGCTTAATTCGCAAATTTTACAGTAGACACAACAAACTTAATGATGAAATATTAAATTTTGAGAAAATAAATGAAAAAAAAAAACAGTACAAATAAATTGTCGCGAGTAATACCCATTACTCGCGACTATTATACTATAATTTATCTACAACTATCAATAAAAAACACCAAATATGTATTATTAAAATTTAAAGGTGAATTTTCTTTATCTGTTATATCAAAAAAAGTAGCATTTCTATGGTAGTTGTTCCCATAATGTTGTTAATACTTTGTATGGTACATTTATTCTTATTTCCACAATTTTGCTTTCTTGTACTTCCTTGATATTTATGTTGCCGTTGATGTAATTTTCGGTAACTCTACTTGATAGCCAATACTACAAATACCTTGCTGATGATCGAATGAATGAATAAACTCAACCTTTCGTCCTTGAGCCGTAAACTACAATTATTTGTTATATTTGACATAAAATTTTGTTGTCTTGAATTGAACGAACGGCACTGTGAAAACTTATTTGAATTATCAAAATACCTATATTGATGTATATATGTGCTACTCTTGGACAGAGCTCTGTATCTTTGTGAGCTGTTTACCCAAGATCGGAAATTATACAAACAGGTTTGTTGAAAAGTCTTCGGTCGAATTTATAAAATGCTATATTTTCAACATAATCTACTTTCAACTTGAAACAATCAGTAGATCAACGTTTACATATATGTTACAGAAACCCGTTCCAAATCACCACCAACGTTTTTTATCTAGTTTCAACTAGTTTTCACTGATTGCCTTTGTTACAACTAGAGAACTGTTACTTGAAAATGAATATACAGAAAACTAGTTCTAATTAGATAAAATACGTTTTTTGGAAAGATTAATTTAAATTAGTTAGAATGCGTGGGGAATCGTGCGTTAATTTGTACTAAGTTATTCCGATTTAAAAGATATCGACTTCAACTTAAATTGGGAAACGGAACGGAAACAGGAACGGGTTATCAGGGATTGGTGAAAAGAATACCACTTCAATATAATTAAGGAAGGTCAATTATAGTAGATAAAATCGAGAAGGCGTAATAGTTAATAAAAAAATCTCTCCAACAGAACAGAAGATTGTTTTTTATGACTTAAGTAATCAATATATTTATAGTCTTCTCCTTCTACTTCTTGGAGATCTGTCGATCTGTTAATTCTGAAGCTGCCTCTGCATCTTTTCCTGAGAGGTGGATTGCCAACTATCTTTCCACCTTTTAGGTGGTCTCCCGGGAGGCCTTGAGTCGGGCGGGTTGTTTTCTAGGACTATTCTCGGAAGTCTGTTCTCATCCATCCTTCGTACATGGTTGTACCACTGCCTCTTACGTTATCTTCTCCATCTCACAATGTCTTCTATCCCGCATTGCTCTTCGACATCTGTATTTCTTACTCTGTCTCTTCTTGTTTTCCCCACTATTGATCTCAGTGTTTTCATCTCGGCCACCCTCAGCATTTGCTTCGTTATGGTTGGTGTCCTCTCGGACTTCCGTGCCGTACGTCATGATGGGTCTGATACAAGTCTCGTAGGTATCCTGATGCTTTGTTAATCTGGCTTCTTAGGTCTTTAACTGGGTCGTGGGTACTTGATAGGTCTATGCACAGAATTGCATAACTTGTTCTAAGGTATTGTCGGATCCTTCGCGATTGTTATACATTTGGTTTTGCTGATAGAAATGTTCATACTGAGTAGGCGGCTTACCAAGAAAAACTGGAAGAGTTGTCTCTGTAGGTCGTTTTCTGATTCGGGGACAACACAAATTTGCATGATGAACTTAGCCCAAAATGTGACCTTTTAGGTTAAAAGTTATTTAAAACCAGCGTTAAATCAAATATCCAAATTTGCAATCTGCAAAACACCTTTTTTTAACAAAACAAAAAAACGATTTCTTTTACTTTAGTAAACAAATTCAAAAACGATGCAAGAATATTTTAATTGATACCACAAATTGAAAGCATTTTTGACGTTCAGATATGAAAAGGCTTTATTGTACTCTAGTACTGCTTATTGTGAAATTATTTTCTTGTATTCAGAATAAATTGATGGAGAAAAAGTATCTATTTAAAATTAATCCTAGTATCAAACGTAAAGCTTCAATATCATGCGTCGAAAATACGTATTTGAGCAAAAAATATCCATGTACATATGATTCAATTTATTGTGACTAGAGGAATGTTTTTTGATCAAAATTGTATTTTAGAAATCCTTTTTAGTGTTTCCATTAAAGATTTGAGTTGCTTAAGTACCTTAAATATCAAATCAAAAACATGGAAACGAAACGAAACGAGGTAAAGAAAATAAAATTTTTGAGATGAAAAATGAAATCTATTAGATTATCTTTATGATAGATAATAACCATTGAAGATTTTTAAATTAAATGGTAAGTATTTTTGAAAAGGTGTCTGTCTGGCTGATATAAACTAAAAGACGCTGTTCAACGTTTTAATTTGTATATTCAGTAAACTTTTGACTAAGTTCGACAGCCAGACTTGTCAGGAAAACTGCTTATACCAAATGCCATTTCCATCCATCAAATTGATATATCTTTATATCTATCAATCCATTGCATTAGGTTTATCACTTTCTTGCTTAGTCATTTACTCCACGTAACAATATTCCACAAGATTCATCATGACCCCTCATTCATACATATGAAATCTCTGTCCTTGAAACTATAATAATTACATCCAACTTAGTGTAGATGACACCGCACTAATCACTTCTGTCTTTAGCATCCACTCTCTCCATATCCAACCATAAACATCAAACTGTTTTCTAACGTTGGTGTCAGAAGTGGGAAAAACCATTAATTTCCAGAAAAATCGTCTGTGAACCTATAGAGAAATTCTGCGAATAAACCGTTTAACAATTTCGACAGCACTGTTGGTCCACAAAGTCTATTTCCACTCGTCTAAATGAAATGGGAAAACTTCCATTCTTGAATGTACTTTTTTTTTTATAATTCGCACATCAGATATCTTGCATAAGGACTTTTCGAAAACTATGATCGGGTTAACTCGATATTGATCTGAATGTTCGGAAACTGATGGAATCGATCGGGTCCCAGCTTAGGTTAGGTTATTCAGTTTATTAGTAATTTAAACTTTAATGCAAAATCCGTGGGAGTAGGTAAATAGTTGATAACTGTTCAATAATAATTATTAAACATTTAGAATCTATCATAACTAAATAAATATCGTACAAGAATTAACGCACAAAAAAGTTATAAAAACAAAAGATCTTGTAGATCCTTCTTTAAATTTGTAATTTCTATCTAAAACTGAACGCGACGTTCGGAAATTGTGATCTAAATCTCCTTCTGGGTTAGGATCTGCAATCAGTTGATAGGTTTTTACCCGAACTCGGATTATAGTTTTCGAAAAGACTTATAAATTCTCTTTAACTTTATATTGTTAAACTACTTGATCATAATTTCGTGAAAGAAAAAAGGCAAATATTCAATTTATCACACAGTTGAAGTTTAATAAGTTCATGTTGAATTGATTTCTCATTTTGCTCTCTGAATATTGTGAAAATATTGTTTGTCTTTATCCTGCCACGTTTTTTTATTTAGAGATAAAATCAGGTATATGATTGCTTACATATCATGTTAACTATTTCCACGATGCTTTGTGGTGGAGCATCTTTATCAATGACTTGGTCAAATTCTGCATCAATCTGCTGTGCTACTCGACTACATCTCCTCCTCCAGTTTTCATTATCTTCATCGTCATTTTGATATGCATTATTAATGTCGTTACCAGAAAACGGATCTTCCTCTTCCTAATTCATTTTATTTCTGGATTGTTTTGTTGAAAATTTGTACGAAGACTGTGATAATAAATATAGATTACTATTAGTGAGTTAATGAAGTTCAACAGATATTGGTGAGGCATGCATACTCCCTCGAAACTACATCTCACCATTTTAACAACTATCTATTTAATGAGAACAAATACAATCTCAATGTGATCGAAACGTGTTTCAATGATAGATTGGATGAAATTTGAAAAATTCTTATATAAATATTATAAAACGAAATATTTTTGTTAATTCTATTCCGGAAAACAGGTAAACCCGGAAACGATATGGTTGAAGATACTCAGATTTAGTGATTAAGCCAAAGTAGTTGTATAACTGCACGATTGTATATTTCATCCATATATTCTTAGCTACTTATTTATGGGTACCATCTAGTCTTCGGTAATAAATTATAGCTCATAACCGCAATATTTTAGGGGTAGTACATAATCCCTAGTTTAAAAAATGTAGAAATGTGAAATATACATATAACTAACAGATGGGAGAAATATTTAGTGAACGTAGAACGTGACAGAGATGTATTCAGATCAACAGAAGTCCTTCTACGCAAATACTTTTATTAAGCTTTTTTAATATGAATTTATAAAACTCTATCATCTTCCTGTTGTAATTGGCATTGGAATGACAAATGTGAAAGTAAAATTGAAACAATGAATGGAGAATGAGTAACTATATAGTTTTGAAATCGCTTTCTACTCTACATACATAAATACATATTCCATTTTGTCCTGTGTCTTTTGTAGCCTCGTCATCTTCTATTGCTACCATGTAGGAGTCCCATTGTTGGTCAGTCCAATAAACTTCTTTGGCAGTGTTAATTTGGGGCCCGTAGCTGGGCTTTTCGGCTCTAGGTAAACTGCCTCAAGTCTTTTTCTGAATGTCAAGCCATTCATAGCTACTCCTCGTATTTCTGTGAGCTCTTTGAACATCAGGTAGTGATCGATTTCTTAGCGATGTGCTGATAATGAATTGGTCATTACTCTCGGATGCGCCAGTTACCAGTCTCTTAGTAATAACGGTAAACTCTGGAAACAACAGAATCACGGTTGAAGAAGAAACGGTTGATGCATTGAAATCACATGGTTTGAAGATACTTCCATCAGAAAGGAAAATTGATTCAAACGCATGGGTATATTGATCTTAAAGAAGAATATGGAAAACAATAAAGTCATATCTTTTCTTCACTTTGCTTCGTTGTTGGTATGTGAATGGATCTGCAACAATCTCGTGTCACAAGTTTGCTGAAAAATGTCAGCCATTTTAAATGCTTAAGCTCTGCTTGATGAAGTCGTTTCAAACTTGATCAAACAAATAATCACCATAACTTATAATAGGTAGAATGATCGAAAAGTCATAAATAAACAGACACATAGTCCCAATGATAAAAATCTTTTAATTCTTTCTTGCTTTTCCGATATATCTGCGATTTACTGTTTTCAAGTGCAAAGATTACTATAACGACTTAATGTACTCCACTTTTAGAGATTTTTGAGTATCTTATATTTTATTCAATAAGTAAGCATCAAGCAAATTTCTTTCCCGACATCTTTCGTTAATTTTGCATTTTTTTTCGCGTTTAAAAACATCTAGATAAGTTACCAAGTCAAAATGCTCTGTTTATTTCATTGAAAGTTATATGTTACAGATTTTCTGCAGTTTTTTTGTAGCTTGGTAGACTAGAATAATATAGCCGTAGCTAAACCCGCCTTCTGTCTACTCTAACTTTCACTCTACGACGATTTATGTTAACAAGCCATTCGTGAAGTGATAAGGATAACTATTACTTACCCAAATTTCAACTTTCTTGCTATTTTTTACCAAGCAGATTTTTACATGTATGAAAGGAAAGCCGACACGCAATCTACAACTGTTTGTTTATATAATAATTTAAGTACCAAAGAAGTTTTAATTTTCCCTAATTTTACAATGGGTGTAGTGCACGTGTGTGGCTGACTATTGCGACTACACCCACTGAAAATTTTCAAGCTGATGGTCAACTATAGGCCAACTGGCTCCCGGACTAAGAAATATTAAGATTTTTGAGAGAACGTGAAGGAATTTGGTAACAACAGTTATAAATTAAAAGTTTATTGTAAAATATTTTTAATAAAAAAATTCGGTATTATTATAATAGGAAACAATTAATTTAGTTAAATTAAAAAAGGAAAAAATTAAAGTCATAAAAAACCCTTGTATTGCTCGATTAGTTTCTTGTTTATGAATATGTAATACCAAGTTATTTACAATGGGAAAGTTGTATATGTACATCCAACAAAGCGAGGTTGGAAAAAAATAAAGTGACATCTAACGGGTATGTTAATAAATTTTAGTTATCTTTTCGATCAGTAAATTTTTAAATTTTTAAATAGCAGCAATTCTAGGTATTACACAATAAAATTCTGAATAAAATTTATTTAAACTATTCCAGATATTTACCGAAAAATATGTAGATGTCGGGTTTATACCTCTTCAAAGTAGCAAAATTGTAAAGTTACAAATCTTGTTAGTAGTAATCAATTAATTACAATTATACTCTGCTTGAACACATCTTATAAGGAATCGTCTAGTAAGGCTGTTTTTTTTATATTTTTTCGGATTTTTCTGACAAGCCATTGAGAGAAAGTAATTTTTTCACGAATGTGGAGGGTCTGATATAAACAATTATATCAATTATACACTCCGTGGATGAAAATATCAATAAAGTTACTTCTTTTTGAAAACCTCCTCTTTGTCCAATTAACAAAAAACGAAACGAAAAACTATAAGTCCTCGTCTCCAGATGATGTATATTATGCAAAAAATGTTAGAAATACATATTACGTAAAAAAATTTCCTCAAGTTTGGACATAATGGGTACTTGTCGTAGTAATGAAATGCTGACATCATATAATAGTTATTTATGCAACAAGTGAGTAAAGGCATACTTTTTGTCACGAGTAGGACGGTTTGACAGGCAATTCCTACGGGTGAAAAAAAATTACTTCACTCATGAGTTTCATAGAAAAATTTTTCTATGCCCGTAGACTTAAAAAAATTCGACAGAACTTTTATCAATTTTTATTTCGTAATAGTAATATTAAAAGTGCAACTGTGAACATTATTAATTTGAAGTGAAGATAAATAACATCGTCTATAGTTGTATTAGTACTTATTGGATTGTTGGTAGGATCGTGAACATTTACAATGTTGCTTGAAGTCGAACTAGTTGTTCCTCTTAAAATTTTCACTGCGGAATCCATTTTGTTTTTTATCGAGTCGTCTACGAAACCCTCCGCAACTGTGTTGGATTTCCACCCAACGTGTTTCTTGAATTGAATTATATAACCACCGGAATCCACTAATAGAGACGCCGAAGAGCATCGAAATGTATGACCACTGTTGTTTTTTGTAAATTCAAATATGTTATGATATGCGAGGGAATTTTTGAAAATGTATTGATACCTACAACTTGAGATTTGCGTTTTCCATTTCTATACTGCAAAAAGAAATTATCATGTCTTAGATTTTTTGGGTCTAAAGCCAACTGATTTATTTTTCAAATATGCAATGAGTATTTACTGATGTCTACGTCGTTATTTACTATTAGGGTGCCTTCCACTTTTGGGTAAGTCGACCAAAGTGTTGAAGACTTTCACATTTTGGATTTAGTTTCAAAATAAGCTAGTAACATTCTTTCTGTGAAGCCGTTTATGCCTTTTTTAGTACGCCACTCTATAAAAGAATTATATTCCTTTAAATACTGTTCCCTGGATTTCTCAGGGAGAAGATTCATAGTCGCTGCAGTTGTCGATTCAACAACATCTTCTGGTGTGCCTTTTACACTTTCACATCACTATTACTCTCCATCACTGATAATAATACTCCTTTTAATTAGACACAAAACGAATTTTCTTCAACGAATATCGAGAAATAAAAGTGTGACAGTTTATCGGAGAAACAAATTGACATGAGAAAGATGATAATTTACGGTACTTTTTTTTTAACGCAAAAGCATGAAAAAATTAGCCACTTCGGTACTTTTTTTTCACGCTATTTAACCGATTCAAAAATTACGTTCTATATGAATAAAAAAAAAATAAAACGGACGTGGGAAAAAGACATTACGTAATATTGATATGTTTTCAACAAGCAAATGATCGCTTGAAAAATTACAATTCCTATTAAGTAATCTTCACCTGGCATATTCTTTTACCAACTTTTAGTTAGTTTTAGTTTCCAAAAACTCTTTATGTTATATGGGAGTTTTTATTATTCAAATTTATAACAAATTACCGAGAAACATCAAAGTTATACTATGTAATATTTTTTCTTGAGGGCATCATCCGTTGTAGTTGTAAGACAACACTGTAATGTAAAAATGGCTTATATAAATAGTACTAAAATAAACACAATTTTATTTCCCTTTACTAAGTTCTATTTCGATATTATAATTCATGAATGCCAGATTTGTTTGCTTTTGATTTAGCATAAAGTGAGATAGAACCTCTGTTTGCGTAACTTCTAATGTATTGATATATTTTCTTAAATAATATTTGCGATAATCTAAGTTGAAATACTGCCAGAATATATAGGGGACTAATCATCCCACTCCCATAATTTTTAATATATATATATATATATATATATTGCATCTTGTTTGCTTAACCTTAACAAAAGGTAAATAAAATTTGAGAAACTACCCAAAATTTGATATAAATAGTAAACTTTTGAGTTGATGAGATTTATATTATTTGTGGCACGACTTTAAAATTCAATAAATGTTACAAGGTATGTACTTTCAAACATTTTTATAAGCCTTAAGCACTGCGCTATGGAAAGGAACAGTTTCTACATAATAAATAGTATAAAGCACCAATTCGACAAACCTGTGATCATAGAAAACCCAATGGTAGGTTACGGATGGGTCTAAAATAATCTCTAGCGAAATAACAGGTAATGTACGAGCTAACGGTATTTGTCTTTCAAACAATCGATATTTTATACAACTTTTAAAATGATATAATTACGTGTACATCTTGCGAAAGATAAAATTTCATATATTTGTAAAAAATATGAAGTAGTAATTATGATACGTCATTATTTGCATTTTGAAAACATTGTTAACGCAGTATACGGCAACACAATTGGATAGCGGTGACATCTATACAGATTTTTAAAAAAGTTTTTGATCGCTCGGATAATGGCATTCTTCTGATTAAGCTATCCAACTGATGGTTCAACTGATTCATTTACCAACTTTCTTATGTCATTCTTCACGAATAGAGAACTTACGTTACTTACCATGGTTTTAACTCCATAGAAATTAACGCGTCTCTTAGAGTGCCCCAGGACTCAGTACTTGGGCTACTATTATTTTTAATATTTGTAAATGACTGTCTTAGGATTAAACGTTCTCATTTACGCAGATGATCTGAAGCTATATCATTCCATATCGAATATTGATGACTGCCACTTACTTCTATCTGAGATAGATACAATTTGTGATTGGTGCGATAAAAATGCACATCCTATCAATATTTCAAAGTGTAATACCTTAACTTTCACTTCATATTAATTAATTCAAAGATCTTTAGAAACCTCGGTTTCATACTGAGTAACTCTAGACAGTTTACCAAAGTTAAAACCGTATCTTTACTTTTTAATAAATTCGTTCTGCCAAAACTAGAATATACTTTTCTTTTATGGGACCCAAGCTACCAAATTCATATCAGAAAAATAAATAATATTCACAAAAAGTGTGATAAATATATGTGGTTTAGGTCTGACAATATTTATCCACCATTAGGAATACCCCAAAACACAATGGTACAACGCTTTAACTTGAAGAATCTAACAATTGGACGTATGTGCTCTTCTTCTTAATATTCCTTCACAAAATTGTGGTGAATAAAAGTGACTGTTTAGAATTGCTAGTTCTTTTGAGAATAAATACTCCTCAAGTTGGCTAGAGCTAATATTATCAAATTTTCTTCTTTATATCGAATGAATCAATACGCAGAACTCTCAGAATATTTTTTGCAGCACTATTTCTTACATAAAAATGGAAATTTTTACCGTTCTTTAACTTTCTCATTATTCGTATTTGGCAGAGTTATCATGGAATTCTAGAACTGCTTACATTTTTCCTATTTTTGTACGCATGTTATTCACACTTCACCTAAATGTACCTACCATTGTTTATTTGTAATTTACAACTTGAATTGTTCAATTGTTAACTCTTATGTATGTGTTTCCATCTTTTAATTGACCCTCGGGGTGTGGGGTGGTGTAAATAAATAAAATAAAATAAAAATATAAATATTCTACGAATTCTGCCATATTTTCAAAGAAAAGAAACTTGAATGAAATGAATTTGCCCCTATAATACCGTCGTTGACTCGTGTCTTGATTAGGAAGGCCATAAAATCTCTCGATACACACAAGAACAACTATAAATATTTGATGAACCACAAAAAACGAGTTTATTTAGGATATAACAGCCGTGAAGGTGAGATTACCTAATGGACGACAGTCTCACTGGTTTGTATAAAAGGAGAGTTCGTTGTAAAAAGTGATGTATGCGATTATTTATTTTCACAATCAGATTTGTGGACGCCTGGTTATTTTTGATGGAAATATCAAACTGAATGCGCAGAATAGATGCAGAAAACGGCTAAAGACTTTTTGCTAAAAGTGGCATTATGTCATAACATTATTATCAATAAATATTTCATAAAATTTCCGTGACAGCTATTTAAAATTATTCTGAACCCAGCAGCGTAGATATTTTTTATTCAAATTCAATCGATAATTTTGTCCTGAACTAGATATTTTATTATTCGAAATTAAAAAAATGATTTATAATATAATCGGTTTCCAAACCAAAGTATATAAAATCAAATTCCATAAAAGAAAAAATTTCTTCGTGTCGATACAGATCCAGATTTAAAAACGAAATCGACAAAATCATCTTAAAATACTTGACTTACCTATTTTGTAATAGTGTTGGGTTAATTTTATTCTTTCATACAAAGAAACATTAATAATAATTTTAATCAGTGTTCATAATTATTATTGTAATTATATGTTAATAAATAAATATACTGATAAAATTGTCGTACTAATTGAACACGATTTTATATTATACCTACTTAATAAATGCACTTGCCAATTAATAAAAAAACCTGTTTTATTAATTGTAAAATATTTTAACGCCAAAGCAATAAAGATATCAGAATTTCAAACGGGGTTATAAACAAGCTCATTAAATATTATACGTCACCAATAAAGTTCGACTATTTTGTATGGATATGGACTAATAACTGATTATTATAATTTTACAACCTTACATTAAATCTGAATTAAGTGGAACATAGGTTGACACATTCTGTGCTTTTTGAACGACTCAATTTAGAAAAGATTTAAAATCCGACTCTGTAGTGCTAAATCAATGGAATATGATTTCAGAGTTGGTTAGTATGACGAGAATGTGGATATATGGAACGTCCATCAATGGTGGACTTACTACACAAATCGTCACATAGAAACCACAAACTAAATACCACAAATGAAAATATTATAAACGAAAGGTTTAAAAAAATGTGACTCCAAAATGTCTGGTGATCGTATCTACCATAAGAAATATAATTATTGTGAAAAACGTTTTCGGTGAATTTGTAAAAATGGAAAAACTTGATCATCGATACAATACTTTTATTTGAAAAGCATCAGCACAACTAATATAAAATCTGAACTAGATTCTGCTCTGGGTGCATAGCTCCTTCATTATCTACAGTAAAATAATGGGTAGCAGAGTTTGAATGGGTCGACCAAATGAGGGGACGACTCTAGAAATGTTGAAGAAAATCCAAAGCGTGGGTCCATCACTTCATATCCGAAACAAAAAACAATCAAAAGAATGGACTGAAAAGGGAGAACCGGTTCCAAAGAAGGCAAAGACCGTTCCACCTGCGGGCAAGTTCATGGCGTCGTTTTTTTGGAATGCGTGTGGGATAATTTTCATTGACTATCTTGAAAAAGGAAAAATTTATCAACGGCGAATATTATGCGAAATTATTTCAACGTTTGAGAGAAGCAATCATGCAAAATTGGATGCATTTGTCTATTCTTTCATCAACACAATCCCAAATTTATCCCCATCGGATTATTTTCTGTTTCTATACTCAAAAAAGCGTCTCCAATATCCTAAATTGTCCAACAATGAAGAGGTGATGTCGGCAGTTAATGGATATTTCGAGGAGCTTGATGATTCTTATTATAAAAACAATATCGAACTTATTGAACATCGCCGTGAAAAGTGTATGGAACTAAAAGGAGACATATTTTTTTGCAAAATTTTTGTGTTTTCTTTTTTAAACTATCCTCGTTGATTGATATCGGAAAGCGCAAAATAATCATCTGTTTACAATGTACGCCATTTGACGAACCTAACTATTTTATTTCCATAAATGCCAAAAATACATGGTTCATTCAGATTCACTTCTAATATAATAAAATAATTCACAATTATGTATCTGAATACAAGAGGAAAATTAATATTCTTGCCATATCTCTATAAATATTTTTGTGTAAGAATTTCGTAATATGCAATATTATAGTTGCATTAACTTTGTAAAATCCCAAGTTTTTCAATAACCCGGTATGTTTGTTTTATTTTTTAAACCTTGAAAAAATCTAAATATTTTCTATATTGCCAGATATTATATCTACATCGGCCACCGCCAAAGTTAAACTAATACATTCAAATTATTGAATAAATTAGTTAAATTTGAATATTTTTTAATAATTTATTTCATATTATAACAAGACCTGTTATAAATATGAAATGGGACCGCTATAATAGCTACACTAACATTCTCAATTACTTTGTCCGACGCGCGTTTTGATAACCAAGTTATCTTCTTCAGGGACCGAAGGTAAACATACGATAACTTGGTTATCAAAACGTGCATCAGACAGTGTATTTG
This sequence comes from Diorhabda sublineata, assembly GCF_026230105.1. Lineage (NCBI taxonomy): Eukaryota > Metazoa > Arthropoda > Insecta > Coleoptera > Chrysomelidae > Diorhabda > Diorhabda sublineata. The sequence continues at coordinate 445,408 of NC_079478.1, forward strand.
TGAATTTTAGTGTAGTGTTAATAGTTAATAGTGTATTCAATACATAAAATCAAACCTTTTCGAAAGGCAGAATTTGGCGTGGGTCACAAAGTTTTCCTTTATACAATCAATGTGCCTGTCTCTTGTAATTAACATAAAGCACCTATTTTTCATCCCCTGGTAATAATTTATTCTAAAAACGGCCATCGGTTATTAATTGAGTTTATTTTTGTTTAAACCGATGTTTAATTGATTGCAATTGATTTTTGTGGTTTTATAACCAATTTAAATCAACACAAAAAATATTATTGTATAAAATGTTATATATATATATATGTGCTTTTACCATTGATTAAATAACAAAATCATTATCAATACTTTCAGAGGGAAAGAGTATGAGTATAAAAAAGCGGAGGTTCAAGAAAATTTTAATATAGCAATAGTATATATACGAGAGTTGAGATTCTGAAACGAGAATTCCCTTATGTATATACAAAAGCCTTAATAGACACATTGAAATTAATTTCAAAACAACTAGGTGTGGTAGTAGATTTGTATAGTACAATTTATAACCCTTTGTCAATCAAGAATATAATACGGGGAATCATCCCTAACGAATAGCGTCAATCATCATTTATCATTTACGTAAGAAATATAATGTAAAGGAGTGTAATGATCAAGGTAATTACCCTAATGACCTTTGAATATACAAAGTAAAGAGCGTATAGCAGAGAGAATTTTAAAAAGAGACCTAGTTAATTTCAGGATATTATTCACTTTTTTGCATCTAATAGATTAGATTGAGTGTTTTTGAAATTCTTTCTGAAAATACATATCATTTTTCTTAGTAATAAGAAATTATGAAAATAAGAGCGTAGAGACAAATGTGTGTGTGTTATCGAATAATTATAATATTCTGAAATCTTTTTAAATAATTTTTTAATCAAAAACGTAATTATGTATCTACTTATTTTAGTCGTTCCTAAAAATTTCCGATAAACAAAACGTCAATAAAAGAAAAATATTTATCAAACTATTAGGAAGTCACATTTTGAGCCACACATTCTGGGAGCAAAAACAACTCAATTGATCTTACAGTAATGCTAATATACACATCTTCCTATAATACCAAGAAATTTATAGAACCCATGAGGATTTTAGGAGGTTTTAGAACCCCTAAAATGAAACTTGTTGAATCAAGGGCCACGAATCTGGAGTTGAAGCTGACAACACTGCATTTTCTTCACTTCTATGACAGAATAAATGGATTTGTTAAAATTTTAATTTCAAGATGATAGCGTGTACATGCGCGAACTACTATTATTTCAAGGTTTTAGATGGACAAAGTCTTGAGCGATTATAACGAGCATTTGGTGATGAAAGTTCTCCATGAGCAACTGGGTTCGCTGATGTAGCGAATTTAGATGGATATAGCTTGGTGACGAGATACGTGCTGCTAGGTATAAAATTCTTCAGTTACCATTGGAAACATCGAAATAATCAGACCAATAAAAAAGAGGTCACCCGGACACGAAAGATAACCTAATTTTCTCAACTGTACCTTTGACTTTGTTAGTAGAATTTGGTTTATTTTGCCGTTTCGATTTTTGGCTTATTTTAGCAGCATAAAACGTTCATGTGATTCATAACTTTTTCACGCCCTTGGAAACATTTTAAAAGATTGTGTATATTGTTATTGTTTCTCCTATCATTGTTATAATGAAGCAATATCATGGATCTATGTTTAATTAATGCTAATAAATAATCAAAACAATTTTTAATAAATACAATAAACTTAAACAGTATATTGATATTTTAGTCAAAAAAGTTTTGCTAAATATATCTATGTTAACCATATAAATCAAAAATAAGCAATTAAAAAAATTTTCTACTGTATATCTTGATAAATACCAATATTTTGATGAGACACATTCGGTCATCGTCTTACTTCGGTAGAAATAACCTGCCCTTATATTAGGACCCTTGTTGAATTTGTAAATATATATCTTTGGATTGTAATTTTCGCCATTTTCCGATGTCACAACCGAAAACGTAAATGATAGACAACACAAAAAAACTTACTTACTTATTATTAAAAATGAAACAAAAATTTTCATACATATTGTCATAATGTAAATTTATTCTAATTTTATCGATCATTTGTTACTTTCTTAACATTAAAGTTTGCTTCTGTATTTTTGTAGAACGTACGCCTCTGTCAGTTATTTCTTTTCATCGTTGACTCGTTATGGGTCAACAATCGCATAAAAATCGCCGAAAAAATCGTGTATCACACTCAGATGATAATAGAAGATGCTTAAAAAATTTCAAAGTTTCACAATTGTTAGAGGCAAGTTCACCTGTTGGCCGGGTCTACATTTTTTCATTCTCACCGTACGGCAAACGATGTTAAAAAACTAGATTCACCTAACGAGAACTGTTTCTGGGAAATAGTATACGTACCAACTATGTATATAGTTATTGTTATAATAATGTATAAAAAAAGAAATTAAATGATATGAAACAAGAAAACTAACTGTTATTAAGATATTTTTGGAATCAAGTAAGTGAAAAGAAAAACAACTTTCATGTGTGTATACATATTGTGAAGCCAGAAATGTGGTTTTTAAAATTACGCTCATTAAAAGTTTATAGTGTATACTTTACAGTTGTCAGTATATATAATCTTTGAAACAGCCACTGATAAATCTTCCATAATAAATGTAACTGATTCGATTGGATCAAATTATGTTCATATCAAAGGAACCATTTAAATTATTTAAACAATAAAAACTGAAACTAGCATAAGCACCACGTAATACTTGAATAATATTTCATTGAGCGTTTGCCGATGATTGTTACAAAAAGCAATCGCTGTTCACAGTTCAGAAAGATAATCAATATTATCTTCGACAGTTTGTAATTCCTATTTCCTCATATGAATTTTATACGAATCTTGATTTTAATACACTAGAATCAACAAAACACAGAATACTTAATACGTAGAAAAAATCGGGGGATGTAAATTGAGCTAAATTAATTATCTGATCTTCACTTTCACTAAGGTAGTATCAACTTCAAATTCGGCCAAAAAGTATCGCAAGTCACAGGTACCTGAGTACAGAAGGAAGACAAAGAAAAAGGGACAATGGTTTTCACTAAATAAATCGGTACACTCCAATTTATATTTCAATATAATACACAAATACCTAAATTAAATTTTTATATATTAGATAAACAGTTAGTTTGGCCGTAACATAAGAATAAAATTTTTGGAAAATCATAATCATAGTTAGAGCTCTCAACACATAATGTGTTTTCATACCTATTGATGTATGACTGTTGTAAATTATGGCGTCACTAATTAAAAACATTCCCAATACAAAAAAATTGTACAAATACCTTATTTAATGCAGATGTGTAGGTTGAAATTACGTGGTGGATAAATTGTTATTAAAGCTGAATATGAACCCGTAGTGAAGCTAATTAATTTTTTATATATTTTTCTCATAAATTATGCATACTAATATATTATTTTTTAGTATTTATAAGTAGTTTTAAACATAAAATAATAATTAATATCGAATTTTTGATTAATTACTTGTATAGCAAATAATAATTTAGTTTTTATTCAAGATCAGAAAAATCTGGAAACAGTGCGCGGATAAATATATTTACATACACGATAATATTTCATTTTCAATAATATCAAAATATTTATTATATGAAATTGTACCATAAGTGACTAATATATTGTTTGTGAATTCAAATAAAAATTATGATATACTCAATTCTGCTCGTAATTTCGTCTGCATTGATTTCACAATTGAATTCAGAAAGTTTTGAAACGTCAAATGTCAAACAATAGTTTCAATTATTCACGAGTGTATAATAAAGGTGACTATCCACGAGGTGAAGATTACTGTCACGAGCACCGAGTGAAATAAATCACCGAGTAAAATTAACAATCAAATTTGGTTAAGTTCCGTAAAAAATTGAAAGTGTATTGTACTTCCACACAATGCTAACTCCTCCTAATATATTGGCAATATTCACAAACCAAATATTCACCATAATATCCATGTGGAAAAGTATATGAAGCTGCCAACGTTCTTAAGAAGCCACTTAGGAGGCAATCGACCAAAAAAACCACGACTTTTACACCAAAGAAACTGAATAAATTTGTGAAAGAAACACCAGCACACGTTATGGGCAAACGTTGCGTTGATTGAAAATAGCGATGTTGTAAGAAAACATTCTAAGGTCATAGCATTTTTGGAGAAGAAAAATGTAGATTATGTACGAAAAATTTCTTCACCAATCCCAAAACCACAGCTGACAATGCAAATTAAGATGTCGATTGTTTTTGATCTTTTATAGAGTAGATATTCCCGAACACTACGCTAAAAAGGAAAATAATGGAAAACCTGGCCCTAAATACAATTGACACTAGAAGTTTACAAAATTTTAGTAATACGTAACGGAAGCTGGTACGTCCTTTTATAGAAGATCCTTAAAGGCAAGGTATATATGGAGCAAAAGTATAAACATGGTCAACCAATCAACTCTTCCACGAATTCAGAGTAGTATCCTTATTTAACTCAAATTTTAAGCACTAGAATTTTTATATAAATGGAGAAAAACAAAATCTATATATTTATGAATATCCACATCACGTGATTATCTTGAAACTCTTATACAGTTTTCCTTTTGGCAACAACGCCACCAATATTTACATTTGTCAAGAATTATTACGGTCTAATAAGAATATATACAAAATCTCTGAAGCTTAGCAAAATAAATATTTATATATGTTAGGTGAAGGTTATCCAATATTAGTGTGACGACATTTGAAAAGGGCGGCAAATTTTTCTTTTGATGTTACATGCCGCTTAACAAGGTGTGAAGAAAGCAGTTTATTTGAGACTGGAATTAGGTAATACGGTATTTTTATTCCATTTTAACATCTTTCGACGGCGCTGGACATAGGCATAGGAACAAAAATTATATTATAAATTTATAATATCACATAATTATATGTTGTGGTAGAGGTTGTCGAACTTTATTGATCTCTAGTGGGAAGATGGCAAAGTATGTAAAAGAAAGAGCTTTGAAATATTCAGGAGGTTTAAATTATGTTGCTGAAAATAATTCAATAAAATAATTTCAATTATATTATATTTTGTATTATGTTCCTTAAACCAGTCGCGGTACGCAATCTGGTGTTGGCTGTTTAAGTGGAAGATGAAGACTTACTGTTCCAACTTTTGGATTTTAACTTTGATCTACATAAGAGGATAACACGATGTTATGTCTGTCTTGTGTTTTTATACGGCGTAGAGACATGGACGGTCGCACAAAATTTGCTCAACCGTTTGAAACATTTAAAATGTAGTCTTATAGCCGAATATTAAAGATAAGTTGAGTCGAAAAAGCGATATAGAATAATTGCACTCCTGTAAAGAACGATCTTCTTCACTTGATAATGTAATGTAAAGGAAAGGGTACGAGAAGTATAGATCCGCCAACATTTTGGTTAAAAAATCTTCGTCCAGGTTCGAGGAATCAAATATTCAGCCAGCTATTCCGAGCAGCACTAAATGAAGCAATGATGCTCAATATAATAGCCAATAAAGGATTCGACGATTGATAACGGTTACGGCGGCACGCGAAGTAGAATAAAATCCTTTCATTTGTTTTACTTTCTAGTTTCATTTATTAACTTCTCTCAAAAACATATATATTTTTGCCATTGTTTATTTTTCATTACCTAGTCGATATTTGTCCTTTGTTAGCCCATGCATCTATTATCTCGTTTTTTGTAAAAATATTACCAAAATATTCGTATGTCGTTACTCTTCCTGAAGTATTGTTTTTTTATTTTATTTCTTTATTCTTTCGGCTGTTTTGATTCTCATAAGTAATATTTCATTTTCCTCCTTTAACAGATTTTAATATTATTCTTTGTCTTAGTAAGTAAGTAAACCATTAGATAATTTGATTTCGGACCAGTTCGCATATTTCACATTATTTTTTATTCGTTCCCTAGACAACAAAATATTTTATTTGTTTGGAACTAATTTGTCAAGTAGATGTTGGACTACTCGTAGTTGAATTGGATGAATTAGACATCACGTGAGAAGCAATACTCTCCCTGTGTAATAAATTAATATATTTATTCCTCTTATATTTCTACGATTTAACGCAACAGAATCCATATTTTCATCGAGAATATTTACATTGTATTGCCAGTTGATGAATAACTAACTATTCTTAACATATGTTTAACGTGTAAAATAAAGCTCGTTACAAAAAGCTAATTGAAACAAAGTTATAATAAATTTAAATGAGGTAATACACCACACAACATATTAATTAAATATTATATGATTTTAAAGCTTACCGCGTCTAAAACACTTTAAACTTATATTAGTAAATATACCTCTTCGCTGCCTTCTATAACAGCGACTCGTAAGTTAAATATTGAACAGTTTTATGGCTCAACATCTTAATACAGAGTTGGTAAATTAAAGAAAGTCCTTAAATAAATACAAAGCCGTTGCGGTTTTATTATGTTTACACGAAGATTACTTCTTAGTTACGGTAAACTGGTATTTTTAATTATGTGTCATCAAATTGATATTATACACCGACGGACCAGATGTACAAAATGGGTGTTCTGCATTCTTTGAATATAACTGGAATGTAAAAACAATGATTCAAAGAAAAGAAAAACAGGATACTGTCGTTATAAGTGAGATGCAATAGCCGGGAACATTCTGAAACAGATAAAGACAATAACTTGCTCCGATATAATTCTTTAGAAAGTAGTTGTAAGATAAGTTGAAAGACACGTGCTTGCTCCAAATTGTTAATCGAACAATGGGATTGGAAAATTTTTTTAACGAAAATAAATACAACAAAGTTTAGAAGTCTGGATTTATTTTATGTCGCCCGAGATCCGTTCAAAATAAATACTACGTCATCAGAGCCGATTGTGTAGGAGAGCGGTTTGACCAAATGCTACTGGCTGGAGTGGCTTGTCGCCATTTTGACGACAGAGTTGATTAGTTGATAAAAATGGAGCCGCGTTTCTTTAGTTGTTCCTCAGTCAACTAACCCAAAATAGTTTCTCTTGATTTTGATATACCAAGTGATAAAATTTGAACAAAAACAATTACATTTAATTTGGAGCAAATTCAACTTCGATTTTGTTGGATTTAAGGCATTCGTGTAAAAAAGTGTCTGATTCTCATCAGAAAATCATTAAAATGAAATAGAGAAATACTTAATGCCTGATAATTAGCAAAAACCAACTTACATAAAATTTGTAGTATTATAAATTTTTTGTTGAAAAAAGTATATGAAAATCAGATCGATTTTATTTTTTACTTAAGAAAAATACTCTAGAGATCAAATTTGCTCCATGTTAAACGTGAATTTTGAAAATTATTAGTTCCTAAAAGCCCCTGTAAACCCCTTTTTTCTTTAACATTATAGTTACAATAATAAGTCAAGCTACCCTGTGTCGTAAGTTTTAAGTTTTAAATATGCTATTTAAACAATTTAAGTACCTGAAAATGATCTTCACAACAAAACCGATTACTTGTACTTGATAAAACAGTATCCCTTTTACTGCCCCTTTTCATTTTATTACATTATTTTTCTCCCTAAGGCATACTTAAAAATACTTTATACTTATACGACACGTGGTGTGGATGCTGCTGTAGCTTGTCGGATAAAACTCGATCGGCGCTAGTGACGTAAGCAAGCGATTGGCGCGTTGTACGGAGAAATAAAAGTATTCCACTTTCAGAAATTTGTAACGGTCGCTATTATGAGTGCTAGAAACGTGCGGTGAATTGCAAAATTTTTGATTATAATCATGACGTGCCCAATCATTTGAAAATATAAGCCCGACAACATATTCAGATAAATTGAAGGAGTTCCTACTAGATAGAATAGATGAAAATAAAATTCAAGCAATCGAGAATTATTAAAAGTTGAATTACTTATTATTCTTCGGTAGATTATTGAAACTAGGGCTCGATTACTAATGGTAAATGAAAACTTCATTTATAAATAAATTCAAAATTATAAACCACATATTTGTGGTCAGTTCTAAGGATTACGAACATGGTACTGGAAGATAATTTCCTGATACGCGAATTACCACATAGGAAAAACGGCCTCTAATAGGAGTATTTTGAAATTGAAGAGTGTGTTTGTTGGAAAGCTATAATAATATAAACATATTCTGCATTCGTTTCGATCAATACCCAACAGTTTTACGTTCCGCTCTATTAATCCCAATAAAATTCATTCCACGCTGTTTGACTGTTTTCCAGAAGGTAGATCCATTCTTTTCGATAATATGGTTGCAGAGTGAAATGTGTAAAATATGTTCAACGCTTAATTATTGCTAAATGCAACTTGCTATAAGATAGGAGACGCTGAAAGATGGCATACTAAGTAATGGGAGGTTTGCTCATAAAAGAGAAATAGCCGAACTGCAAATTGTTGCTACGTATTTTCTTAATGGACAGTAGTGGATTCCCTCAACCCCAGACATTATTTTCACCCTCAAACATGCCGGCGAAGCAGTGAAAACTCGAGACAATCTGACTCATCCCGTAATAGGAGCTGAAAATTAAATAGTTGATTGTTGATATGTTTTTTGAGGTTGAAAATAGTAGATTCCTACAACGATGGAAATTATTCTCGTGTTTAATAATGTCGGCAGAATCGCGAAACATGACTACACCAAAGTTGCGAATAAAATTCATAGGGTAGCTTTCTGCGGTTTCTTTCCACTCGTTTTCAAGTTCATATTCTTGCGATAGTTATTTTTTATTATTCAAACATTTTTGCAAAGAAAGCAAACGTGAACCCGTAATAAACATACGAGGATGTATTGATATCTAGTTAGCCCAGACCAGTTCCATGCATAAACAATAAATTAGTAGAAGTGACAGTGTAAAGTTTGACGTTGAAAAATTAAACCAGAGCTACGCAATAAATTAAGAGAAAAAAGATATTTTTTCAATTTAGTTTTAAATTGCCTGAATGGTTTTAGTTAAGAAACTAATAAACTTTTTATGGAGCTAAAATGAACGGTGTTGTAGATATTTGTCTCTAAACAAAAGTCTGCAAGCACGTAAGTAATTTACAAATTAATTAATTATTCATTTAATTTCTAATAATGATTAAGCGTAAGTAGTTCAAAACAAATAAAAATAGAATGTGTTTCAGTGGCGTAAAAAATAGGGGGATAAAAATGACAACTAACACTGACAGCGCGCCACTGGTTAAATATTTTTCAAATTTTGTTTATGTCAAAATATTACTTTATTAAGGAGCATGTTGGTTACCAAATTTCAAAAAAAAATTTAGAGGCGTTCTTGATTTATGGGAAATTTTTGATTTTGATTTAAAATTTTCAGCAACTAGGCCCCGTATTCCTATATCAAAATGAATCATTTATTGAGATCTCTCTGTGGTCGAGAGTTTTCGGTCGAATATAGAAACACCCTGTATGAACAAAGAAATATTTGCCAAAAAAACAGCGTGTACAGGATTTGGAACCATTACCGGCGAATCCGGAGGTTAAAGAGCTAACATTCAACAAGTCACGAAAGTCATTCTAATTTAGTAAATTTTACTGTCTACATTTTTTTCTTAAGAAGATATTAAGAAGAACTTAAATACTACAAGTGTAAGCAAGCAACCAGGACAATGTACATGTACCTACATATGAGCAAAATAAAACAAAAAGTCCAATGCTTTTAGTACGGTTTTTTTGACAGGAACATTCAACAAGTCGGACTGGTAAGTGGATTGGAATGGATTGAAATGTGCAGCAGTGAAACTACTATCCAAGAAATTAGGAAAGTAGGACGCCCAAATAAATCTTTGGAAAGCACAATTTCAAAACAAAAACGTTAGGAAATGAAAAGCCTGGAGAAAATTAGTGTAACATCTATTATTTGATTCATTTTTTAAAGTCCTATTGTACCGAATATTAATTTTTATCTTCTAATGCATTTTAAATGAGCTGTCTTTTTTAAAAGAAATTCCACTCATTTTCTTTTTATATTTCCAGACTGATTTAAGTTGATAAAACCAGCCACTTCTTAATAACCAAATTCAATAATATGGTATATATTGGCTAATAAAAAAACTGCTAACACTACTAGAATTCAGAAGTTAATTAGTACGCAACTTGACATTTATTACTCTGAAATATGGGTAATTTATTCAAAAAATTAAAATGAGATTTTACAGATGATTAGAGCACGAAAAGGTGTGGCAAACTTTTACTTGTTTGTCTTATGGCTTTGCTTTATTCGTCATAAGCAGTGACATAGCTCCAAAGAGGCATTTAAGAGTAATTCTCAAGAAAAAAATATCAATTTAATAAATTAAATGTCTTTCGTGACTTGTTGAAAAATACGAGAAAGATTAATGTTTGCTTTGGAACTGAATACTAATAAGAAATAACCAATATGTCACTCAAATTAGCTGAAATGGAAGAAAAGAAAATTCGTAACACGTTATTGGCAGGAGTTTTCCTTAAAAATAGAATTCTAGGCGTTTGCCAACAGTGAATATCTAGCTATAATCTCACCCGAAGCAAATACAAACATTTATTACTAAGAACTATAATTCGAAACGTTACAAATACACATTGATATGATATTGAGAAAAAAATAAATTTATTTGAACCATGAAAGCATGTCTTTTAGACTAGCACAATTTTCTACTGAATTCTCCATTTTCCATTTGTATTTCAATTAGAAAAGCAGCTATGCTAAAAAATATTTGTTGAGTATTTTCAATACCACAAAGATTTAGTGAACATTGACGAGTGCTGCAATACTCAAGCCCTTAAAAGTTAAGTGCTTCCGTCATTACACAATTCTCTTTTAGAGCACTCATTTTAAGTTAATGAATTTTTTATTGTGTTGCTGGATAAATACTTGCACTCACTAAAAAAGTCCGTTTAAAGAATGGAAACCCAATATAAGATCCTAACCAAGAACGTCCTTTCACTTTCCAACAGTAGAAAATGATATTTTATTGAATGAAAGGGTTGATAGGGTTACCCACTCAAAAATATTCGTGATTATAATTAATCAAATTTATAAATTGTTTTTCATGCTGACAGCAGCAGGTTAAAAAATGTCAATCAAATCAAAAGACAGAAATGTTTTGATAATTTTACTTGGTCAATATCCTTAAAATTCCAACTGTAAAAGTTGGCTTGCAGATAAATGGACAAATCGAAAAAATTGTAAAGACCTAATTCCACGGAATTAGTATCAGATCTGTGTTCTGCTTTTCATGCATACAACGCAGCTTTTGCAATTTAAGCTACTTTTTGTTTTGCGATGATTTTCTACCACTTTCGACTCAGATTAAACCAACAGCAGTGTGCCGATGAACTCGCTTCGACTTCGATGAAGCATCATTTCGAGCCATCACTGGTTTTTAGAATTCAATCGTGATAGCAATTCGCTACAAAATTAATTTCATGAGGGTCGTCCAAAATGAGTAGTTGTGCCAGAAAACATGCTGTGCAGGATCGTCATGGGACAAATCGAGAGATTAAGGTATACTTGGGCATTAACTTCACTCGCATATATTCAATATTGCATGAGCATTTGGTTCTTAAAAAGGTTAGTTCGCATTGGATACCGCATGATTTGACAATCGCTTTAAAATGCTCGTGTCGATTGGTGCAAAAAAATGCTGAAAAAATGCAATCGCGGTGCTTTAAAGGACGCGTCTATAAGATCATGACAGGCGAAGAATCATGGATTTATCCATATGAACACAAAACTAGATAACAATAGACTGTATGGTTTCTTTCAAGACGAGCCAAGTCCAACAAAAGTTGTTCGGGCACGAAGCTCTTTGAAGAAAATGGTCGCGCCTGTTTTTTCGGAATAACTCCGAAAAATTGTAGAAATCATATCAATAAAAATGACATATATTTATCAAAATAGCAATAAACAAAAATCGAAATTAAGAAAAGATTAAATTTTAATATTTGGAATGACTATTTTAACGCCTCGTTCTGCAGCATCGTTCACTACTGACAAGTTTTTAACATCAGCCAAACAGTCTTGATACTTAAAGTATTTTAACCAGTTCTAACATTTTCATATAACCAGCTTGTTTTTAGTCCAATTTTATGGAAAAAATTGATGTATGCTACATCAACGAACTGTTCTAACCCGTTGTCAAGTATTTTTGGAATAACTGCAGGCAGAGATACTACAGCCTTTCTGAAAACTCGTTCATTATCTAACTTATCCAGTGCATGTACATCGGGTACTTTTTTAAAGGCATTTTAATGAAAATAACTCATACCTAACTGCCCTGTAGATGTATAAAAAGCCCAAAAATAAAAGAAAGATTGAAGCATGAGCTTGAATGACGAAGTATATTAAGCTTTAAGTTAAAATTCATAACTTAGTATGATAACACTGAAGGTGTTTCATTGTTATGCTATTTTCAAATGTCAAAAAAATAATTATTTCAAATTTAATTGGATACTTTCAGGGAAAAAAATTATCATACCCAAACATTAACTTAGATTGAAGTTTATTATAATATACATTCTCAACGTGTGTATGAAAATAATCGAATTACCGTAGTTGACAAAGTACCGAAACTGCAGACTTAATTATAATGAAATACTATTTAGATGGCAACAACGCGATTACGTACAAAGAATACGTTTTCTAATGTTCTAATCTAAGATCTTTTACAAGGTTACGTACTGAATCGAATTTTTTCTTTGTGCATAACGTGACAAAAGAACTTGCATGATATTAGTTCGCAGTCTTTTCTTAAGGATGTATATTTGAATTCGTAAAGAGACAGACATTTAAAAGAAATTTGAAGGAAACTAATCGTAGTAGCAGCAGTAACTTTCAAATTATAAGATCTAAGAATAATGAAATTACTTAATTAAACTATGGATCTCTTTGTTGTAACCCTATCACTATTTTTAGCATCGTAATTTCATATACTGATTTCGGTAATGAGTTTTGTAGGGGGTTGTATACCTTGAGGGCGATTCTTGACTCGATCTTCTGCCTAGAACCGTTACTTCTTTACTAATTTTTTCCAGAGTAATTCTTCAGATTACGCGGCAATAAAACTTCATGATTTTCTCCGCACCCTACAGTTCTTAATATATATATATATATATTTTTTTATTTTTAGTTTATCTGTAGTGGTTTAAAGTACTGCCAATATTCAACCCCAGCAGAAGACTTCGCATAAATTTATTTTCTTTTTACGATTCAGCATTCCGGTCCGTGTAGAAAGACTAAAAACGGCAAACTTCTGACAGGGTTTTCATTTTGGTGTTGAGGGATAATTGGTGACTTTTTAAGTTAGTTCGATCATAGATTTGTTTGCTAATGCACTTTTTCTCTTTATTGCTTCAATGGATACGCCTTTGTTTGATGTCTTAGTACCTAAACGTGTTATTTTGTGTATCTTTTTTTCGTCAAGTCGACTATCATTTCGACAATAGTTACTTTGTGGACCAAGTCATCCCTTAACTCTGCAATAATAGTACGTCTGATTAGGTTGGAGGTGTTGCTGAAATCAATGTTCACTTCTTTTCATGAATTATAATTTTCATGGAACGACTTGCCAATGAACTGGGCACGACTGTCCTCCTTGCTATATCTGCAGAGAGTATGAATTCTCTCTCCAGGTACTCTGGTATACCTAAAAACAAGTTCAAGATAGGAAAGATAGATAGATAAAAAGGATATTTGTGAATAGCACTATATATTCAGTTAATATTTATGTAGATAACAGTGAAAGATCCTGGTGCTAACATTCTGTAGTTAATATTTCTACAAACAACAACTTCTTAATGCCACGTTAGCTAATTAATTTTCTTTTGACATGAAAGAACTTTTAAAATATGTAACGACTGACTGTTGCCGTCTCAGTGTCAAAATAAACGTGCACAACCCATTTATTAACATATTTTCAGTAATGGATTTGAGGATTTCAGTTCTAATTTCAGCTTCAGTTACTCTCTCGAACGGGCTGGAGTTGAGCGAATTTTCCATTCCATTTCATTCAATAGAAGTCGTCGAAATAAAAAAATCTGTAATACAAATGTCCGTCAACAGAAATAAAACTTTCGTCCATGATTGAAAATATAGACAGTTTTTTAATGAATTGAAAACGTCCTGTGTTTGGATTGATAAACTATTTTTTTTTTTTTTTTGTTATTTGATGTATATCGATGTTTAACGAACCATGAAAATTAAAAAGCAGAATTATATTAAGAAAAAACATGAACAGAAGCTGTATTTCGATCGGCAACCTTGTCAATTTATTTGAAGTAACTGGTACCTGACTTGTAAATTGTAACAAATTTACCATTTAGCACCAGCTGAAGCTTTGGTCACCAATGTTACCAGTGGTGGACAAAATGATTCCTCAATATTTTCTATTCCAAGATCTCTAGCTACTAAGCCGTCAAAGTAAAACTAATTCAAAAGTAGCCTGAATATTCTATCCTTATTAGCCAGGAACAATTCGCGGGCAGAGACGCTGAAAAAGCTGTTGAATTGACAACTTCTCCGTATGAAAATGATTTAGAGATCCCAGCATAATGCTAAAGAGCCTAGAAAAGTGCCATTGCAATTATAAACCGATCAACCAACTCTTGTTGAATAAAACAAGAAACTTAATGATAAAACAACGCAAAAAGAAAAAGATAAAAATTGAAGACAGTGAAGAGTCGACTGAAGAAGCAGTCATAGTTTTTGACGATTCCGAGTTACGATTCAAAAGATAAAGAAAATGATTGTGCGAAATGTTTCTCTGTTCTCTATTTTCTATCGCAGTTATTTGTAGTGCGAGACATGTTTTTGTTTAGTTTTATAGGTAAGTTTTCCAAATCCAAATTACCAACCGCGTGTTCCTACCGGTTGGTTAAATTGAAACAAAAAGCTTTTGAATACTGAATTTTTTAAATTATTTATAAATTTTGGTGTTTTTATTCTTTAATTGACTTTTATTTGACGAGATCATTTCTTTTTCTTTGTTAATATATTATTTTGAGTTTTGTATTGTCTCAAGTATATCCAACGTACAAATGAATCAGGTGACGTTCATAGATAACGACCGAATAAACGAGACATTTCCGTTTCAAACATATATACATCAAAAAAATATGTCTATAGTCTATAATTTAATTATATTAGCCTAGGTAACTAGACCATGCCTAGAGGCATTCAAAAAATGGTAGTATGTGGGGCAGATGGTTGGTAACCAACAAAAAACAAAGTTATCAGCTGTTTGTTTCTATTCTATCATAATTAAATAATTCCTTAAAGGTTAAATAATCTACCCAATATACAGAAACAAACGTCCAAACGGTACGTATTTGTACATTGTAACGTTTTGTACCTGCTGACCGAAGAGTTAAACTGGTGTTGGTCCTATTTTCAAATTACCCAATTTGATTTGAGGTTCTTCTAAATTCAAATCCAAATTGTCTTACTCACAAATAAACAAAGTAGCAAACTGAAGAAAAAAATGTAAAAAAAATCCATTGTTTAGAAGCTTATTAATGAAAAACTAATTGATACAATGGAAATCTTAAAAATTAGTCTAAATTCGTACTGATAAATAAAATTACTTCAAGAGATAGACAGGTTTTATTCACATTTGTTTTACGTTGTCAATATATGCATGACCTTCCTCCAAGTAAAAACGAAAGTAATTATCATTTATGTTGCCGTGCGCCAAACTGCCGCAGATATAAAGCAGATAGATAAGTAGTTTTTTATTTGGGTACTAATTACGAATCCACCACGGAATTATAATTATTCAACCGATACCAACATGTCTAGTTCATGTCGGTGAGTAATGTAAATATTTCTTGGTCTTACAATAAAAACTGCTCGGTCAAACTAATAATAATAATAATAATAATTTGATTTTAGTATTACATGTCTCTAAGAACGAAATACAATTTGCATGAATTAAGAGCTATTGTTTCTGCTTCTTAGTCATTCAAGATATTACCATTAATTTGAATAATAACCTTTTCAATAAATGGACTGTTTTGTTTAAAAGTATCTATTACATTTACTATTTTACATCTATTACATTAATCAATTAATCTAAAACGTCTAAACAGAACAATTTATTATTAGTCCAAGATCGCAGAACCCCAGATTTCATTGATTTTCTATTGGACAATTTATATACCAAGAGTACAGTACAAAACGTAAAAATATTATTAATCGTACTAATTTTTACGTTAATAATTTGAAATTAATATCGCCTGACACCTTGTGTTGGAGTATTTTTTGTCAAAGACTTTAAATATCGGAAGCTTTAAACTAAACTCTGTTGTGAAAAAAAAACACAAGACCGCAAGATTTTTGCATGCTTAGTTTTAGTCTTAAGTCAGTCTTGTAATTCTTAACTGTGGTCTTGCATAACGTCGGCTCCACACATTGATTGAGGCCAATGTTGGATCCAACGTTTGGATCAACTTAACTATATTCGTTGGACGTTTTAAGAGAGTGCCCACACATTGACGCCAAGGTCATTTTATTAAGCATCAGGCCAACGTTAAGATGTCTAGGCGTAAGAAAGAAATACGTTGTGTGCATTCGGGGATTCCGCTTGATACAGTTCCAAAACTAATTCATTTTACATTTTTAAACGTCTTGAACGGCAAAACTAACGATGAGACAAACCATATATTTTCCAAAAAACTTACAACAGAAGGTTAACTCTTTGTTTTGCTTTTTCTGCAATATTAAGACCACGTCTTGCTCATGATTTATCATTCGTTTGGGATTAATTGTACTTGGACGCCGTGCTATTAGACTAAATTTTATTAATTTTCCTTTGTGTACTAGAAAAATATTCTACAATAACCAATATTAGCATACGATGAAGTTTTTTAATATCTGGCTGTCAATTATTCAAATATTCACAGGTCGTTGCGCTCACAATCAATCGAAGGAGTTAATTTCTTCATAAATAAATTGATTAATACCTCATAAATGTTAAATATTTATTGGTAAAATTCATAACTTACACTTCCATAGCAAGGACACTTTACACACGATGGCGCCCTCAATAACGCTTTGTTACAAATTCCCGAATTTTGATAGAGTCGCGCCAGTAGTTTCGCAACTGTACCAACACTTTACACATAGAGAGTTCTCTTTGTTTCTATATCAAAACATTGTGAATTCTTCCCCAAAAGTTTAATTAATTGCGTTTAAGCACAAAAGTGAAGTCAATAAGTTAAGTAACATGTACATAAACATTCAGTTTATGGTTTAATCGACGAGAAGAGGAAAATATCAGTGAAGATAAGTGAAAATTAATGAAAATCTGTGCAATTCCTCAATACAGAATCATTAATAAATTCTCTAACTATCATTTTAAAGACTCATTTTTATATGGTGTTATTTATATTTGAAATACGCTTTTAATAAGTTAAGCACAAATCACTCTTGGAAACATCGTCAAATGTACCAATCACTTACAGTAACAAACAAAAGTATCTAGTGGACACGCTTCAATGTTTCCGCATATAAATATAAACAAATATTCAAACGGTCCTTATATATAACATCTTAATTGTTGCAGTCGAAATTAAAATTAGTGGATAGCTAATAGAGAAAGCTAATTCAATCTTTTTAACACACACGATATAAAACAATACTTCATTATAAAGTGTTTAATGGACCATGGAACCACAATGACTGTTTTTTTTTTATCCGTAAATCATTAGAATTGACTTGTTCGGATCATTTCTTATGTAAAATTGATTTAAATCGATGTAGCGTGTTACTTAATATCAACTGACTTAATTGAAATTAGCATAGGATACAGCATTATGTTGTTTTTTTGTTTGGTGAAAAGTTGTATCGTACTATGTCAGGTACTCACTGCAATCACCAATTCAAGTAGTATACAATCATACAGAACTGAGACGACTTTGTAGGCAATCGATTGGAACTAAATTACAAACTATCAACGCTTGAATGTTTTTCGAATGCCGGTTTGATATAAACAACTGAAATTTAATAAATCTCTACCACAACCAGTGATTTTCTCAAATAAAGATTCAATTCGGATTGATTAGTACCTAAGTTATTCGAGAAAAATGTGTGGAATATGTCTTTGAATCTCTAAAACTCTTAGTGCTTGATATAGATAGAAAATTCTTTGGATGGGAGTCGATTTATCTTGAAAATTTAGATTTGCCTGTTTTGCGCTCAGATAAGTTTCCAAGGAACTGAACTTTTATAACCGTTTATTATGCCCTTTTTGAGTCGCATCCCCGATATACCCTTCACTTCTGGGGTACGTGTTGTGCGACTCAATTTGAGCGAATCTTCAAACCTTGGTCCTGCATCTTTCAGGCGAGACGTTTTGAATCGAGGAAACATTCATTCTGAATCAGGAGTGCCTACATCTCAGCGGAGCTAGGCTGCTCCATTGTGCTAATTCTCCTCCATCCACAACTCTAAGCTTACCGCCAATAAAGTCAATGAATTTGGAAGTAATTTTCCAAAAGTCAACCTTGATATGCTACTTTTTTGCTTATTATAACAATGCATCTAAAATCCATATCGTGTCTCACAAGATAGATAATAGATCGATTATCCCTTCTATACTTTTTTATTTCTATAACAATAAATAAATTCTTGATCGGTTTGATTCAATTATTGCATTTTTTTTTCCATTTTAATCGATTTAAATTCTATTTGAGAGAAAATTCTCCACAAACTTGTACGTCCATATTAGACATTAGCGTCGTGGTTGTTGATTATTTTTTGAAATGAAATCCTCTTTTGAACTTGTCGACACAATTTAATTATATTGGCGTCACTTCTTTGTTTGAATACTAATTAGTTTCAGGTCGATATACTGCAGAGATTCAAGATAATTCAGCAGCAATTGTTCCCAAATGGAGACAATATTTATAATGAAAAACTAAAATATCCGCACTTACAGTATTGCATTAAAAACTTTCACAAAAAAATAGTAAATATATAGAAAATGGGACATAAAATTCCTCGGTTCTTGAAAAGTTAGAATGGATTGTTTGAGGAGAAAGCAAGGCATGTTCTTATTTTACCAATTACCCAATAATAATTAGTGTCCACATGTATGTCCTATCAAATCATGGGTTGAAAACTTCGTAGCAACCGCTACTACTATTAATGGAACAGTTGGTGCAAAGAATTGAAAAATAATACTATGTTGAAGCGGTTTCGTCAATTTAAATAACATTTTTTCCCTGGACGAAGCCTACGTTCGAGGATTTTGGGAGATCCTAAATCAAAACACTACACATTCTCCAAAAGTGATGGTTTTTCGAAAGGGTGCACATCGATCCAGTAACTATGTAAGAATGCTACTAGATTTTTATCAACCCCAGTTACATGTTGAAGATTTCAACAATAGAGCATAGATGGATTTAATACATCTAACGAAATTTTACCCAAGGGTTAAAGAAAAGTTCCCAAACAAGTTGATCTCGCTCAGAGGAGCTCTCCCAACAGCTCAGACCTTTCTCCAGCTGATTTATTTTCTTAGCGTCGAGTTGATATGGATAAACTAAGAACAATACTTCGTCAAAAAATACCCGGTGCTGTGACAACGGGTTTTCGGAAGTCTGAAAGAATGTAACCGGCAAAATAGCAGCCGATATTATTTTTAAATCGATGTTTCGACTTATTTCAATCTTCAATTTAAAACATAATATTGACACTGACAATTTACGTGTTTTTATTAATGAATAGATAACCGACATCGTGAAAATCAAAATAAGAATAAAATGTCAAAATAGATCTATAAATTTGACTTTAATTATTCAGCTCTTTTTTATCATTTACAGCTACAATCAAGAGCATTTAGAGGCATAAATATATAAACAATTTGATTCGAATAGTGATATGATCTGCAAATCAAGTAAAACGGACGGTATTTCATATATAAAAAATTTTTTGTGTCTATAATCATAGTTTTATTCCTTGAATACATGATAAATTCATCCATTTCATGATTTTATATGCTTTACTTTATTGACACACTGTATAAGTTGTCTAAGTCTAGAATCAGGTCTGATTTAAAAATTTTAACATTTTTAAAAAGTGTCGTCCTTGATGTGACAACGGACAAAATATTGTTACTGCTGCTCAATTGAACGACTAATTCATATAAACACACTATACGCATTCCTGAGGATCGAATAACATTTAAAAATCTTTTATCAAGATCAATTTATCAAAATAATTCCCGAGTGTTTTACGCCAATCTGACACCCATCTTGACGTTCAATCAGGTCAATTTTCAACTCATCAATAACGCATAATGCACCTGATATACCACCAACCGTTACCAACGAAAATAAAATTATTGAAAAGGAAAAAAAATCGGAGGTAATTACACATCCTTATTACTGTAACGATATCTTTGATACATATTTAATAAAGACAGATACGGAGTTAGTGTATTATTCATAATAGAATATTTAAATTATCGTGCATCTAATAGAAGTAAAGGAATATTGTGTCATAAAAAGACTGTGGTTTGTTCGACAATGAGATATTTTTCATTCGTTTTGCTGTTTTTTGTGTCTATTCGAATTATTAAATGTATTAAAGTAACCCTCTTCCGTTGTGTTCTTGGCTCTGCCTCATTGAAAAGGACGATTTGTTATTGGTCTACTGATTTTAAACATAGTCGTACTGACACCTATGATAGTTCAGGTCATCCAACTGAGGTGGTTACTCCAGAAAAAATAAAAAAAGGTCACAAATTGGTTATATCTTATCGTAAATTGAAATTGCTTTAGATAGCTGAGGCCGTAAAGATATCAGAAGACAGTGTGTTAACAATTGGACCATGAGAAAGGTTTTTTCAAAGTGGGTGCCGCGTTTCCTCACGTTCCATCAAAAACAACAACGTGTTGATGATTCACAGCCATGTGTACACGTAATAAATCAGATTTTTTGCATCGTTATGTGATAATGGATGAAACATGGATCCATCATTCCACTCCGGAATCAAAACGAACATCATCTGAGTAGACTGAAGCCGGTGAACCAAGTCCGAAGCGTCCAAAGGCAAGGAAATCAGCTGGGAAGGTTATAGCTTCAGTATTTTGGGATTAGCATGGAATATTGTTTATTTCCAAAAGGGAGAGACAATCAATAGCGAATACTACATAAATGTTGGATCGTTTTAATGCAGAAATCAAGGAAACACCACTATTTCACCAAGACAATGCACCGATTCACAAGTCAATGGCAACGATGTCGATGGTTAAATTGAACAAATTACGAAAGTGTATTATTTTTGACGTTTTCAAACTTCAGTGTTAAAATTGATTGATATTATACACCAAGTTGGTGTATATTATGTCCCATAAGTATTGATTAAACTGTGAATGATATTGTAGATAACATAGATTTTGAAGAAGAATTATACCCGTTTAAAAACAGTGATGATAGTAACGTAGATAAAAACTATCTATAATCTGCGATGATGATTTTACATGTGAAGTTAAATATACTGCATTGACACAAAGTTTGGATGAAGCGTTTACTAGCAGAGGTTTTAATTTTCTTCTCGTTTTGAAATCTCCTCTATGACACGCAAGATAATGTATTTAAGAATTATACGTAGCTTGGTTTTTTTTTTATTCAAGACATTTTCCTCAGAAATTATTAAATTAATCAGTAAAAGTAATGTTAAAGTATTAAACCTATATTATGTAAAGGTGGGAGCATAACTGAATGTTCTGTAGCTTACTGCATGATTATTTTCTTCGAAGCCAATCTTCTTCTTCAGCATTTTCGAAAACAACAAGCGCTAGTGATATTGACAACTGAACGAAATGACTTTTGACATTTTGTTGCGCGAATTATAAAGTGGAACCCAATTCTCCGACTATCCTATGCTCCCCTATCCCCCTTACATCAAGACCATACAAATTTCTAGCGATAATAAGTTCTATTGATAAGAACTATCACATAATTTCACTTGGTTGTAAATTGCAAGGTCTTTTTGCCACAATTAAGACGGAATTTCTGAAATCGTTGTTGATATTCATACTAAACAAACTACTGTTATTGTCGTTGTAAGTGTAGTTGTAGTGTAGAAATAACAAAACATTTCATTGCATCAAACAATATCCATTTTACAGCTCAATAATATCAAAATTTATTATCTATTATCCCTCAGCTCTCTACCACAATGTTGCAAAAATTTTTCGTGAATCGTTAAAATTAGTATCTCCTTCAAAGCAATGCGATTAAAACAATTATTTTAAAAAGCCCTGACCACTCTGTAACTCAAGACTACAGTCAAAATATTGCTCGCACTTCCTAATGAGATGCCTGAGGCTTCTAATAAATCTCTCTCGGTTAATCGACGATCTTGGGTAATCTAATCCTGCATTATTTGCTGTTTTCTAGCGCGGATGCACATAGAAATACCTTTTCAATAATTGTTCATGGATCGTACTACACTTTCCAAAACTGAGATTTATAATAAATGGACTAGAAGTTTTTCTATTGAACAAAAATACTCTGACGCGTAAATTCTGAAAATAGTGTTTATAAATTAATTGGAAATGAGTCTGTTGATTTGAGTGGCTACAAGATAACAATATACGAAGAAATTATTCTATTGTTGAAAGTATGACAACCAATCATCTTGCTGGAAGCGAATCTCTCTAAAATGATAAAACTATAGGAATTGTTTGCTTTGCATAGATAATTCCAATATATATTTTTTTCAATTTTTAATTTTTTGAGAATATTCTGTGTGCTTAGGAGTTTACTTTTCCGTTGTCAAACCATTTTAAACCTTAGCCTAAATATGTCAGAACTCATCTACATAACTTGAGAAACACATTTGCACATGCGTTGAGAAATTTTACAAAAATTTCAACCAGATGTGATGCTTACTTTGTGGTTGATATAAGTGAATCGTAGTGTTTAATTCAAAAATACATTATACCTTCAATTGCTAGAAGCACAGTAAGCAGAACTGTTGCAAAATTTAATGGAACGTTAAGCATGAGGGATGCTCCAAAATAGACACATATTCCGCTGTGTCAGATAACTTTCACGCAACAACAACAGAGCTTAGTAGAAAAGTTTTTTAAGGAAGAAAAACTGCACCAATACAAATGTTCAACTCCAACTTTCGGGAGATGATCCAGGACAGAAGTTTGAAATTTTATGGCATTTTTTAGTATTTCTAGGCAAGGCAATCTTTGGTTCAAGTGGTAAAGTAAATCGACACAATTGTCGCTACTTGGCTTGGGCGAAAGTCGTCAGGGGAAAATATATTGATCCTTATTCTTTTTCGCAGGATTTCAACAGCTGAGCGATATTTTTAGTATTTTCCTATAGTAGTGCTTCTTATAAAAAAATGTTTAACGTGTTTTACATTGTTTCTTAATGAACATTGTAGGTTTTATGAATTTTGTGCATTATTTTATCATAACCCTAATTATTTATTACGAGGGTGGTTCAAATACAAACCGGAATTTTTGAATAAACGAGCCAAACAATCAGTACCGTGAGAGTGGATCTTCCGCTTTCGAAAAAGCCGGGAAGTGATAGAAAACTTACCACTTTCGTATTGAGCAAATTATTCATGAACGGCTCGATTATCGCAAAATTTCAGCCAGATGAGGGCCAACACTTTTGAATTTTGAGCAGAAATTCATACGCTGAGAAGTTTGCACGCGTCTCTTGCTTCGAGAAAATTTATAGCACCCAATATTTACCACAGGCGATACGTGGGTAGATCACTATATTCCGGAGAGTAAACACTCGTTTACGGTGTGGATATTTTAATTCGCAGTGAGATATTGCTACAAGACAATACTAGATTGCATACAGCACAACTTACGATTATAACGTCAAACAAATTTGGTTGGGAAACATTGAAAAACCCTTCTTGTAGTCCGGATTTGTCGCCGTTAGACCGATTATTTATTTGGTTCATTAAAATACGGAGATTCGACGAAAGCACCGCGCGGGTAGAATCCTTCGTGCGTAAATGGTAATGTGATAAGCCGAGATATTTTTACGAAAAAGAGATACAAAAGCTTCCGGAGAGTTGGCAAAAGTGTGTAAAGTATGACGGAAACTATGTAGAAAATCTTATATTTGAATCAACCTCGTAAATTCAACAGCTATGTTTGTATCTAATTGAAAGTAATAAATAAAATAAGAAGGAAATTTTTTAAATTGTAATAAATAATACAATCATTAATGATTATTTGTGAAATTACTGTATATTCACTAATTTATTCAACGAAACTCCGAACGGGCGAGTTAGTATCTGTACCAAGTCTCGACGGGTAACACCATATGTCATATGACGTATTTTTAACGTCGCTTTGTCTCGGCAAATCGATAAAAAAAAGTTATTAAGAAGTTCCCGGGGTTTGATTATGCGATTAGATTTCTGTAATTAAAGATGATCTATGATTTCTTGTAATTACTTTTTTTCGTTTTCGTTAAGGTGTTGAAATATAATATGGCAAGCTATACAGTCGAGTCCATAGATTTACGTATATGGTAATGCAGAGTCGGATGAAACAATAGAAAAGTCATATTTTAGTTTTTAAACGAGACAGTTGAAATTGAACATGTTGAGTTAGTGTTGAGATCGAAACTTGAATAGGAATATGACTTACATTTGTATAATTGAACAAAAATCCTTTCATGTGTATAATGTGTAACAAAACTGTTTATTTCGTTCATAAAACTGAAGGATTAACAGTAGGGTGGGGCGGTGGAACTTTTTTGTTACCTTGCTGTCTTAATTACGGAAAGTTGCGATTAGGTCCGTATATTAATCGTACA
Source organism: Diorhabda sublineata (assembly GCF_026230105.1). Classification (NCBI taxonomy): domain Eukaryota; kingdom Metazoa; phylum Arthropoda; class Insecta; order Coleoptera; family Chrysomelidae; genus Diorhabda; species Diorhabda sublineata. The sequence goes on from NC_079478.1 coordinate 470,310, forward strand.
AAATTTTGTTTCATTCAATTAAATGATAATTATTATTTTTTTTTTTTTAATCTAATTTAGAGGGTCCGGAAGCCCAGATGTTAGAAGAAACCTTGAAAATATCATTTTTTTGTTTTAATTGACGTACCTTACATTCTATATTTATCATAGGAATACTGTATAAAACAACACTACAAAAGTGGATACTAGGACCATGCCTTCGGTGGTGTATGTACCCCATTTTGCGACGATACGATTCAGTATCGGACTAACAAAATTGTAGCTGATGTAGTAGTTTAAGAAGTAATTGCATGAACGGAAACGCGGAAGAATTCAAATCTACCTCTTTTATTTTGGACTACTGTTATCTTTGCACAGAGGATTAACTATTCTAAAACTTAGTAAATAACTCATAAGCAAAAAAAAATGATAAGTTATGATCCTGAGCCCAAATTTCTTAATGGGAATGCAGTGACTTTTCTCGCGTGGCGATGAAAATGGAACATTAAGGTCACCATAATTGTTTTCCACAATTGTGAATCAAAGTTTGTTGCTAATGTAATCTCTGAAATTTGTAAGGGCGTACTGGAACGTTCGCAAAAATATACGAAGAAAAGTACCCGAAAAAGAGGTTAAGGACTTTCTTCTTCATTATAACAGCACGCTAATCTACAAATCGATTTTTTGACGAAATTTTTAACGGCTAAAGGTCTTCCCGACTGTCCACATCCACCTTACCAGATTCTAAAGCATTCTAAGAGAACTCAGATTCAATGGTGGGTTAAGTGTATTGCTAGTCGATGGTGAAGGAAAATAATTTGAATTTTAGATTATCTTTTCACTTTATTTCCATACCACACTGTAATATTTGATCATAACTCGTATATAGGTGATGAAAGGATGAATGTGTCAATCATTAAAATATTAATAGTGACCACCCATCTTGGTATCTTGGTATCTAGAAGAACATAAATATTACGTTGTATGTATTGAGTATCATTTGCCTTCGTCATTTTATAATTTAGCAACTATCTTGAGTATAACTTGTAATTTTATTGAAAACTATTATCATTGCTCGGGGCATTCTGAAATATCCGCAAAAGTTGCATAAAACAAAACACGAAAATAATTATAAAGTAAAAGCATTTTTGTGCGAAAGACAATTGTTTTAACTAAATATGAAAATCTTTCAAAGCAATTAAGAAATCCGTTACTTATTGAAACAAATCTCAATAGTTTGAATATTAGATTCCTGGCTTGCGATTTGAAAGTGATAAAAATCACCTTGAAATTACACAAAAACGTTTTGCAATTAAAAACCAGTTGTACCTATATGAAAACAGTTTTTATGGAGTAGTTGGAATGTTAAGTACACCCACCTCACAACATTATACGGTAGAACTCATTTAGGTTGGAAGCACACGTTACGTAAAATCTGAAGATTTTAACCGATTTCATTTAATTTCTGATAATAAAACATAGATATAATCATTAAGGCCGTTACAGAGATTTGTGGAATTTGTAAAGTAGATAATAAAGAAAGTAGACAACTTGAACCAATAAAATTGAAGAAGATATTGAAATTAAAAAAATACGAAATGTATTTGCTAAAAAAAGCTTTAGAAATATATATATATATATATATATATATATATATATATATATATATATATATATAATATACAGTAATAAAAAAAAAGAAAAACAAAATTTACTTTGGAAATAAAAATGATAATATAAAGTATTGACTTTTTTTTTAAAAAAAAAGAGAAACCTACAATTGATTTTCTGTCAAAAGCATATGACAAGAAATATCAATAAATCGAAATGATCATAAATATATGGCAAGAGCAGAAATATACAGTGAACAAAAAAGAAAATATCGCAAATTATATAGGAATTGTTCACTAGGAATATAACCCTTGTTGTCATGTTATTGATTCCCTTCCATTGCTCCCACATTTGCATAAAAACTAGGTGAATAGGGAACAATGCATAATAATCCGGAGAAAACGGTCACAATATTAGATACCGAAACTGCAGGCAACCAATTCCAAGTTATTCTGGTGTCAAAACCAATTTTCCTCATCCAAGATTAGACCATTACTAAAATCATCAGAAACAAAAAATATATAATAGCAGGCGCTCTTTGAAAACGGAGTAACGCTAAAAATCAGCAAATAATAAATATGTAACAGGAAGAGTTAGGAAAATAGTTTTAAATTCTGGCAAATAAATGCTGGTATACAATTTAGAATTTACCGTTTTACGTGGCGCAAATGGAACGGTAGCGATGTCCAGTTATTCCGAAAAAACAGGCGACTATGTGTTTCGAAGTGCTTCGGGCGCGAACAATTTTCTATTGAATGAACAAACCTTTTTGATAGCCAAATGTTCAAGCAATATTGAGGTTTGCGAATAGAACTAATGCCCAAGTATACCTGAATCTCTCGGTATGTCACATGACGATCTTCAAATATCAGTTTATGCACACCATCGATCTTTTCTGGCGCCACAGACGATTTTGAAAGACCTTTCCGAAATTTATCCTTTAGCGAAGTATGACCACGATTGAATTCGGAAAATTAGGGAAACACAACAGCTCCAGATCAGCACACTACTTTTGATTTAATCCACGTCGAAATTCATAGAAAATCATGGCACGAAAATGTTCGCGATTTATTTGCATTTTTTTAACAAGATGAATGTTTCAAAAAACTCTAGTAGCACTCGTTTGACAACCGGTTCTAAGTACGTTCACCATTAAAATGTCCAACTTCATGATGACAATGTCAGATTTGACATATTCACATCAATGTTGCCATATCTCAAAGTAAGTAGCAGTCGTCTTATATAAAATAAATTACGTTCTTGCATTTTTTAGAATATATCAACAGCGACCTGATATTACAATTGAAATTAAGTTATTTTTACAACGTATTTAGTAATAATTTTTCCGAATTAGTAAATCATTAAAATCGATATCATTTTTTTATTTATGCGTAAAAAATATCGATTTAAATTGATTAATTAGCTAGTTTCAAAAAAAATACCTTACCTTACTTTAAAAGTACTACATGAGTGAATTTTTTTGCTCAAAATAATGCCACGAAAATAAATATTTATATAACTGAAAAATAGAATTTGGTCTATTCAAAGTTTCCACTTTGTATAATCATTATTTTTATTTTACTAAAATGAAAAGCCCTATTTTGATACCTAATGAAACGTTAATAATTTAAGTCTGTCAGTACTCCATAACTATTCAAAAAATATCATATGGCAACCCCAAATTGAAAACTGAAGCCAAGTAAAAATACAAGAAGTCCACATTAACAAAATATCAAGTTCAATTTTTTAAATGAAATTCGATCTAGAGCTACATTTGAAATCACCCTTCAAAAAAAAAAAAAATGTTTCTATTAACAAGGGAGCGACGCACTTAAAAATACATTATAAATGTACACCTCCATTCACGACCTTTTCCATCCCTCGAACGTTTCAAAGAACAACTACCTCAATAAAACAATAGTATCTTCGTCGCTCAACTGACCAACCCCTGACTCATGGAAATCCAAATTACCTTTTTTATGATCTTCCAACTATTGTAACGGCATACAATTAACCTAATTCTTCTCCAATATACCTTTTAGCACTTTTCGAATGAAACCGACATATCAACGTCCTTCTTATCTTTCGCACTGTTTTACGTGGAAATGAAACACCAAAGTGGACTAACTTTAATATATTTTCCGAACTTTCGAATACTTACGTATTCATCTTCTGGGACTGAATTAGAAATTATGGTCAAATACAATATGAGAAATATGTATAAATGTATAACAATAATAAAATTTTACTTGCTCGAACAATAAACAATAATTAATTAAGATTTTCTACTCATAGAATCTCATAGAATTCAAAATTCAATAATCAAATTGACGTTGATAGGAATATTGATTAATTGAAATATTGATTCTGGTTACTATAGGAATTTTCAACAATTTTGACTTGTTAAAATATAAAATAAGATATAAATAAAATTGAAATTTCTAAAAATTCGCTTTTTCGTGTATATATAAATATATATACGTCAACGTAGTGGGAATGTGGCAAAATTAAACACCAAAGTGTATTAACTCTAATATATTCCGAGCTTTCAAATACTTATGTATACACCGTCAGGGAAATAATTAGTAAAGAATTGCGGAGTCTTGATATTGGTTATTTCTTTTATAAAACATTAAATTCATCGATGTCAAAACTCAATATTGAAATTGACGTTTGATAGAAAAATGTTTCTATGTTGTATACTAAATAAAAATTTTGGGTACTAAATAAAGAGACTAAAAAAATTGGGAGAAGAAAGGTTAGAAGAACTTTTTTGAGTTTCGAAATAATTTTTGTCAAAATTTTCAAATATGTAATCTGTGTACTTAAACCTTGTAAATGTATCACTTTTACAATAAATAATAAATTTTTAATACACATTCAAGCACTTTTCAGGAATTTTCTAGCGTTTCTCGATTTTGAATACAAATATTTTAAAATAGCTCAAATTGCACTAATATTTACTTATTTTCTCTAATTTTTCTTATTCTAAAGTACTCAATTTAAATTCTGGGAGTCGTTTCACATGCAGTTTTGGACTAAATACACTTTCTACACCAACACTCACAATAACACAATAAATTTTCCCTCCAATAAATTTTCTCCCGCGAAAATTAAGTCCATCGGGAAAAACTCCTTGGCGGGAGACTAGACATTCATTTCTTGACTACTAAACTATAGAGTGGGCTGTAAGGAATTGGTTCTTTGTATCTGTTTAAGCTAATATTACATCAATCAACAATTTTACATTATTACTATTTATGTCATAGTTGTGACTGGGGGCGTGATCAGCAATACCTGATTTTCCGGTGCGTCCAAATTTTAAATGAGCTATGTGCTCTTTAAACCGGACAATAACGGATCTCTTAGTCTGCCCAATATCGCCACATCTAATTTCATATATACCATTCTTTTCCAAACAATTGTTTTAATGTATTGTTGGATAAAACAGATTTGCGTTTGTTCTTTAGTCGATTCGTTAAATATCGTATTTAAGAACCTGATCTATTTTTTTCTTCTTCAAGTAAGTGAAACGTTCTCAAGAAAAGCAGATCAAAATAACTAAAATTAATCCGATTAAGATTAGAAAGGGCCCCTATGACATCTGAAACTATTATTGTCTGGTGAATCTTTATACAACTTAATTGAATATTTTCCTCATTAAGGTCGAGAAAACAGGATATTTCTATTGATGGAATACAATAGCGACGAAAACAAATAGAGGAAAATCTAATTAACAATACGGGATAAAACAAAAATAAGCTTTATTCCGATTTCTCGTGTATACCAAGGTCGTCCCTTGACAGGCAGGAATTAGGTTTCTATTAAAAGAATATAATTATATCAATTTATATGTTATACAATGTACTAAGACCCCTTCTTATAATATTAAACCATCAATTATCCACTTGGAAAGTAAAAACAATGTTTATTTTTCTTTTTAATTCGTCTTTTCTTTTAATTTCTCTTTAATAGACGTAAGTATTATCATAACTATTATAAGGAACTGATATAATATTCCTTTTTTATCATAGAAAAATATAATGACAGAATTCACCGCTGAAATATTCTATCCCAACTTTTATATATAACTTTGCACTGTGGAGTTGGAATGCCACTATTTGTGAGATTTCACAAGGAGATAGAGCTAATATATATATAATGGCGCGTTCTCGAGGGCGCGATTCACAAGAGTGACTAATAATTCTAAATTATTTTAGATCGTGACCCATACGAAAGTGTAAAATAAATGGAGAGTCCACAAGATATTGCGTTCGTACTACTACACTATGTTTCACAAGTTAAGTTTACATCGTAACGTCGATTATGAATGCTGCGAACAAAAATATTAGGAGCTTCAATTTGGTTAATACGTCATTAAAATGCAGTTTTCCAGATTATTTTAGAATCCTTCTGCGAATGGCTGAATCTATACTGAATAAATACCCTTCTTACAGCGTGTTTGTGGAGAAAGAAAATAAGTGAAACTCATTATCAAAGAATATGTTTCTTGTTTATTTTAAAGGAATATCAGATATTCCCACACCATTCACTTTATGAAGTATAAGACTAGAATTTGTTGTGAGGATCTGATAACGATCTCATCAGGTATTTACGCATCCTAATAAAAAGATAAAGATCAGCATAACCTGACAAGGACCTGTTGATAACGTAAAGCGGATTACTAATGAGGTCCTGATTAGATTTACCTTGTATGGTCCTTACTAGGATTATCTTATATGGTCGTGAGCATTCGTGCCTTATAAGATACTCATCAGAATTACTTTATAAGGTTCTGATCAGGATTACTTTACATAGTCCTCATCAGATTTGCCTTGGACCTTGTTCCCCAATTACGACTACCTAACATATCCTTATTAGATTTTCCTTCTTGGTTTAACCTGATAAATAATGTCGTGATTTTTCAGGAAAATGTGGTAAACATTCTAGTCGGGATGTTGATAGCAGTGATGTTTTATCGGCGCAATATCAACAACAAATCCCAGAAGCATATGATGGTTTCCGTTTCCCGACGAACTGCCGCTCAGTTGATAGCAAATTCAGAAACTTATTATAATTCAGTTATACAGCTTGGAGGATAACGTTCCAGTAAAATTTCGGACGAATTTCATACAGCACAAGATGATGTCAACAGTAAAATTATTCATAAAACATCTGATGAAGATGAATCATCACAATATAATCAAACTGAATTATCATGCCATATAACATAAATATCATCCACTTCAAATACAATTTTGGTTGCTGAATTGTCTTAATTTTAGGTCTTTTAAATTGAATTTGAAAACAGGTAAGACATCGGGGTGTTTCCACCTTTGTATGTCTCTATCAAAATATCTACTAAGAAATTAAATTAATAATAATAAATAATTATAAGCAAAATAACAAAAAGAAAACAACGATTACAAAAATTGTAATTAAGTTAAGTGTTAGATTTCAGCAAAAAAATAGATAAAATCTATTTAAATTTAATGTGAAATTCGGAAAAAATGCAAATGAATTCAAGTATAATTCAATGGGGGAAACGGCCCCCCGTTTGTTATGATATTTGAGGACGATCTGTTCATTCTGGCAGAATTGAAATTTTATAAGTTTCACATTGACAAAAAGCTGCTTTCCTCTGTAGGGGCGTGATGTACTTTTTTTAATACTTTGAAATGACTATAAACAAAACTTTACAAGGTATGGAAAAAAGACGAATACGAAATATTATTTTATAAAATTGTGTTTTGAGTAGGTTTACTAAATTACTCCTCAATTTCCGACCTCTGTAAACATTGAAAATCAATTTATTTATTCGTTTTAAAGAGATTTATTGATATGAACGTAATTGCTATTCCTCGTAGGTTTGAACAAATTCCAATATCAACTACTTGTTCACACGTCCTTTCCGAAGCAAAATCACACATAGGGTAATTGAAATTTCCCAATTTATTGGTTCTGATTTCACTTTTACATTTATTTCAAGCTGCCACTAATTCCCAACCAATATTACATAAAACGACTGCATAACATGCTAACAAAATCAAATTTTTTATAATCGTAATGAGTATTTTTGGGATTGGATATACAAGTAAGAATTGATCTTGAAAAATTAGGGTGAGTTTGAGGTGAATCATCTAAATATACGTTAGTCAATATAAATAGAACGACAATAATCGATAAATTGAAATAGTTTGTTGAATCATAAACCCGTCGTAATCCCCTTTGTAATTTATTAGATCGACTAATGAGATTTTATCACATTGAAATGATCACAATTCAAATTACGTGGCTTCTTCAAATCAATAAACTAAAGAAATCTACAAACGTGTATTCTCACCGATTCTATTAATAGGATTATGGTAACAAGTTGACAGTCTTGAATTATTAATTCACTATGAGTCTAAATGCGTCGTAAGTGGTTCATCACATTTTCCTTTTTGACAAATTAAACTGCTTTATAATTATATAAGTCGGACTCTATTATGTTGTCATGAGTTATGATATTATGAGAAATTTTCAAGAATAAACTTTATTGTGTTAGGAAAGGATATCGAGAAACAGCAGTAACTACAAAAATAAAACTCACAATTTATGGAGACAACAGAAATAGTTCATCATCTTCCCCTACAAGTCACGTTGTTTCGCGCATAACCAGTGTAAGATTCATCATCGTCATTCATATCATCGAAAGAGTCATCCAATATCTGTAGTTCCATTATCCTCATCTCAAGATAAGCTGGAAACTTTTATAGTTTCCCTTTTTCCATTAGATTTCATTGAAACTATTTTATTTTTTTTAATATAATTTCGTTTCTTTTATTTTCATGCCGATTTTTTCTTTCTTTTTGCAAATCTCGTATCTGCAGTTAATATTTCTACAAGCTGCTTGCTCCTTCATGGAATGGAAAACAATAGACCCAACTGGAACAGGCGAGAAGATATCTAATATTTTTTCAACGATACATTTCACAGTAGTAGTTTCATTGGGGTACATGCGTAGGTAGGACAACTACAGCAATGATGTTAATTACTATCAGCTAAAGCATCGGGACAACTTTTAGAAATACCAGCAGAAATCTGTTTATGTTGATATCTACTAATTTACTATTATCAGTACTATTTTCAGTCAAAAAAGCATCATCTCGAATAGCAGAAGGGTTGAATAACACAATTCCAAAGTCTTTAATGTTAAACTTGCACTATTTATAGTTGCGATCATGTTCCATCTTTCATTTCTTCAACCTGTGAGCTAGTGAGGTTTCATCTTGAATTATTTTTAATGTATAAATTACAAACTGAGAGTTTAATTTCAATTCTCTGAGAAAACACTATTTAGAGATTGCAAAATTACGTCCTAGAGACTTGGGAAGCAAATAATTATGGTTTTATGTTCAACACAGTATTAAATCATCCCTCACGCAATTAGAAACATGGTCATCAAGCAACCAATAACAAATTAATCTTGAATTCATTATAAAACTATGATATTATTGACATGGACTGACTTCTCCGACATGTACACCGAATATCCTGGGAGCATACCATCCTCAAAACCTCGTTTTCTATATTTGCCTCTCATTAAACGGATGAATAAAAAGCTTTTCTTCGTTAAAATATGTTATAACCGTAAATCACGTCCATATCAAAGATATGTCCAGATCTTCTCATAAGATTGTTTTATGTCAAAGTATTTTATAACAACTTGAAATAAACTTGAATTTTTTTATTAATTCTTAAGGATCGAACAATGCAAACCCTTCTGCTTTTCTTAATGACAACTTCTGTCTTGTCTTCAGTAGATTCATCTAATGTAGGGGAAGGTCCAAGAGGATTTGAGGTGTTTACATATTTCAAAATTCAAATCAAAATTTTGTCCCAAGATTGCGGATTCATTAAAAAAAAACGAAGCAAAGTGAACCCTCTCGAAAAGAGAAAAATAATAACTATCCAATATGATTTTGCTTTTCTGAAACATTTTGATGTCGAACTTTGCATTAGTTGGCACAAAGTTTTTTCAATCTAATTTTCATTAGTCCGTTACTGTTTAGCCTTACGATATATTACCTCATCTGCCAAAAGTACCTGGCCTAACAAGGAAAACACAAAAATTTTGGAACAAAATATAATTATTTTTCAACGTAGTCTCCTTTTAGCTCCATAAAAGTTTCCGAGCGATTTTAAATAGTTCGATACTCTTTTATGATAAGAATCGTCAAAGTAACCATTAATTGCCTTTTATTTTTGGAAAATCTTTGACCACCGAGCCATTTTTCAAGTCTGGGAACAGAAAATAATCCGAGGGGGCTAAATCTCGCGATTAGGATGCATGAGGAAGCAATTCAAATATTAATTCATTAGTTTTGGTCACAGCAATAACGATGTGTGTGGTGGTGGATTGTCTTAATGAAACAACACTCTCTTCTTAGCCAAAAGCGGCCGTTTTCGCTTGATTTATTCGAATAATACTCGCCAATGATAGTTTTTCCTTGTTATAGTGAATGAAAATTATCCCACGCACATCCCAAAAAACCAACGCCATGACCTTGCCTGCAGATGGAACGATCTTTAACTTCTTTGGAGCCGGTTCTTCCTTTTCAGTTCATTGTTTTGATTGTTCTTTTGTTTCGAGTGGGAAGGAAGTGGACCCACTTCATAACCATGAAACGGTTCAAAAATTCGTTTATATTTCTGTAAAACATTGCCAAATATGCAGATTTTGTTCCGTTGTGAATAAACGCGGCACCCATCTCGCGCATAGCTTTCGAAGGTCGAAATTTCCATTTAATATGGGAAAGAAATGCCTAATATGTCTGCTAGTTCGTACACTTTCACTCGACGATCATCCCGTACCACTTTGTGTATTTTCTTCAACATTTCTGGAGTCGTCATCTCATCTTGTCGACCAACGTGATACCGGTCGTGCGACCTTGTTCAAACTTTGCTACCAAATATTTTACTGTTGATAACGAAGAAGCAGTTCCACCCAAAGTATTGTATATTATAAGTATAACGACCAATTTTTCCATGTTTACAAATCCAATGAATACAGTGGTATTTCACAAGCAACTACTGCCATCTTTAGGCCAGGCTAAGTACTTCTGATACCATCCTGGTACTGTTCTTGATAATAATAGATTTACAATACATCCAATAATCGAAAGATTGTTAATTATTAGTACAGTATTAAAAAAGTGAACCTCATAAAAATATCAAAATGATTTGTTTGCGTCGATGGTAAATTTATTTGAGACGATACCATATAACCTTCCGCAGATTTGTAAAATTGTTAAGCTGCTGGTTCATTTCATAATGTCCGGTGAGCCATTCAACTTTGACAAAGATATCAGAATATGTTGTCACCTCAAATTACTGGAATTAATCTTTTACTCAGTCACTCAAACTCGGATTATAATACAATTATTTTGGCATCACATATCAAATTAACAATAGTGAAGTCATAACATCAGATGAAATTTTGAAGTTTCTTCAAATGATTATCGATAAAAGTTGTCTTGGATGCGTATACTGGATGCATCTTATTTACTCGCTCAAATTCTATTCTTGAGTGAATTGAATGCTATTAAAACTCCTACACAAACAAATTTGAGTAGTGATATAAATAGCAAAAATATTTGTAAATAACGAGCGAAATGAAATAACGAATTCGGCAAACTCGTTACAGTTAGAACGCTAGAACTATTTCTTGTGCGATCTTGTTATGGTACCAAAGTGTTAGCAAAAAAAAAAATAACCACTAACAAAACTAGAAGACGCCAATTTATTTATGATAGGTAATGGCGGAACATTTAAATTTATAAATGTATTATATCTAGAAGCAAATGGAATTTAAAATGTTGATAACAAAATATCCGTTTGTTGAAGAGGTTGACAATGTCTATAACGAAGATTATAACCCAAAAGTAATTAGTTCCCGAAACTACCGCATATATGACGTGTATATGGCACGAACATATTACGTAAAATATATTATATTCTAAAAACACGCCATCTACCGATTTTTAAACATAAATAAATTGTTCGTATGCACGATCCCATATTTTCATTTTACGTATTTATTGTGATAAGCTCGCCTATTTCTAGTTCTTTATTCTTACTTTTATATATTCATAGCTAGAATTTAATAGAGAATGTATTCGAGTATCAAAATGTCTAGATAATTATTTGATTTCGAAGATCATGTTGGAACTCGGAACTAATATTCCTTGAATGGTAAGAAACAGAAAATTTGTAAACTACAAATGAAAAATTTTCTCTACTATTTTTGTTTGAACTATAAACAAACCGAACTACAACTGACTTTATGTAAATGTTTGATAACAAAACTATAGTTAGTTCGTTTTTCGTTTTAATTAAATTACATTGAATTTAATTGTTGTAGCGAGCGAATTCAGAAATGCGATACTAATTTTTGTTAAAGTGTTTATACCATCAATATAATGTGGATACACAAATAGTAGAATCGCTGGAGGTCCTCAATTACGTGACTCAATCTAAAATTTACCGCACACTTATTTTCTACATACTATTTTCTTCTATAAATAGAAATGAAACATTACCTTGTCTCCTACACAAGAGAAATGTAATACCTCCTTTAAATTGACAGTAGTAATAGCAAAAAGACAACAATATAGTTGACTTAATGTGAATAACTGACCGTACTAAAAGTTGAAATTGACGTGAGCTTTGTTTACTGTATTGTTTTTAGCGAATTTTTGGATTTAACGTGTATTTATGGGTGAAATCAGTTTTTTTCAGAGCTAATTTGACTCTTTATTTAAATTTACATCGATTAATATGAATTTATATAACACATCATCAACTCGGAAGCTATTGACATTTTATAATACCTAAAATGTCGTAAAACGGGAAGATTGCAATGTTAATTTAACTATTTATAAGTTGTAATTAGAAGTAGAACTCTCTAAATAGCATCAAGTGTCTAATTATACTTGGTTCAGTTTGTAGCTAAATTTTTGAATAGTATAAATCATTCATTCGTGCCCGATGAGCCATTCACTTTGACAAAGATATGAGAATAGAGGCTAACAAATACGTCATTTTGAAAAATTAACCACAACTAACTATCATCAAGAGATACTGCACATTGTGTACATTAAATTATCCAATTCTGTCTCAAATTCGCTATATCTCTGTTCATTACAAAATTAATGTGGGGTCAAACTATCCAATGAAATTGTGAATGTTAAAATTTGAGATAATTTTTACATTGTTGCATTTTGTGTTGACGTGAATTTTTAAATGTTTCGTATGACTATTCGTGAAAGGCTTCTGATTTTATTGGCAATAAGTCGCTTTCTTTGATGCGATATTTTTATCTGGAATAGATGGCAATTTCTACTACGGACATTCCAAAACCCGAATCTATATTTTCAATTCATGAAACAAGCTTGACATGAACAACATATTAAAAAACAACCAACTCTCACTTGACAATTAATCACAACGTTCTCATAGTAACGAAATCAAATAGCAATTGAAAAAATGGAAAAACTGGGACCGGAAATAGCTTTTGCCGGTCTCTGACATTCATTGTCCGATTTTAATCGGCATAACGTTATTTTTTAGATGAAAATTATGCAGAAAGTTGTAAAATATTTTTGTTTCGTAAAAACCCAATTGGAATTGAGGCGATTGGCAGAGTTCTTTCCGAAAATTAAATTCGTCTATATACAGAATCTATAGTCGTTTTATTAATGATCAAATTTATTTACATCATAGCATGCATTTGTAAAATTTATTTTGCTGGTGCCTTGTCGAAAGTACCCAAAAGTTTTACACTGTTTATATTTAAAAAAGGTTCATGACCTCTTCGCCGCAACAAAGGCTTAAGAAAATCTTATTAACTCTACATCAATAAACATTCTTACCAATAAAAATTATGATTAATGGCTTCCACAGAATGAACACTACTTTTGAAGAAATGTATTTCTTAGAAAAAAGATTAATTTGTGGATTGGTAAAGAAAACTTATATTTAAATTAATGTTTTGATTTATCTTTAAATCATCACCAGGAAACGTTTATATACGGAATAAAAGTCGACTAACAAATAGATATTTATATTTTCACAAATTTTCATCTATTTTTTAATAATATCAGAGTGTTATGAAATATTGTCATGACAACCTTCAAACATTTATTTAAATTTGTAAAAAGTCAAGTGTTTCCATTAATAATATGTATTGTACTGCAACAACAAAGATGAATAGTGATGAAATCGAAAATGAAGCTGTGTGTTCATAGTTCGACGTCGAAGCCGACATTGTTGTTCCGTCGGATCTGCTACCTTAGAAATTGAAACAACAGTATAATATTGCATTCAGTAGATTTATGCGATGGTGTGAATCGAAAAAAGTTGATGAAGAGTTTTGTGAAACTGAATTTTTGGCTTTTTCAGAGGAAACATCGAAGGTGTAGAAATATGGTGCAACCATTCCATGATAAAAGCTAGTTTGTCGATTAAGATTAATAAAGACATTAACAAATATCACAAATAACTTGAATTTCAGAAGCGACGAAACGTCTCATAAGGGAACAAATCGATCAATTTTTGAATTAAATGGTAATAATAAAAGTGGCAATAATATATTTAGTAGATGTCGCCGTGAAGTTGGATGAAATAGAAACGAATTAGAAAATTCGTTTTGTGAAATAGATACGTTAACAATAAATGCACTATCCGGCCAGTTGGAGTAAACACGTTTGGTAAGCTGCCGGCCGACGTCGCTATTTATTTACAATCATCCGATCCGAAGTCCTTTACTGGTAACTGCTTTCGAAGATTTTCAACTTCATTACTTTCGAATTCAGGAGCGGTTCTGACGACAATCAAACGACACGGATGATGGAGGCCGTCAACGGTCGCTGATTGCTACATTGAGGACTTCAATGTAAATCTTAGTCAATAAAACGAATTAACGTTAAATATACAGAATTTTTTAATTGTTCATATACATTTCACTGTAAATAAATAAATAAATAAATAAATAAATAATTCAGCCAGTCATTACTTTTAATACTAGAATTAAATAACTAAATTCATCAATTTGCTTCTTTAAAAACAATTTATTTAGCAACGCTCGGCAAAAATTGTACTATCCAGAATCTTTGTAAATATTTAAACGACATCAATATCTTAACAGAATAAAACCCATTTATAATTCTTGTCACTAATTACCTAAGTAATAGAAGCGACCTGCTTGCAAAATAAAAATAAGAAAAAAGTTAAAACATTATCGAAGCAAATTTTTAAATTTATTCCTTGTATTTTCTGAAAGATATTTTGCACGACAAATAATTTATACATGGGGAGTTTGTTATTACGCTTTTATATATATATATAATAGTTATAAATAATAAATATCCGCCGTTTCTAGTAAATTGTAAAAATGCTAATTTAATGCAAAAAAGAGTTAAACTTTTGTTGCGCAGATCTTAAAATTCTCCAGCCTGGCGAGGGTCAAATGTTTCAGTGTAAAAAAGCGAAATAATATTCAACTTATTTAAGTTTTCCAAAAATAATAACGGTGAACTAGACCAAGACGTAAGCGTCTTGGAATTTAATTTGTCAAGTCCACATTATATGGGAGTTTTTCCCTAATTATCATATTTTCATAACAAAGTCTTATGTCGCAAACTGTATTTAAATGTGTTTAAATTTTCTGAAAGACTGCAAAACTAATACATCTTATAATAGATATAATTTGTGGAATAGAAATGAAATTAGTTATTTGTTACAGGTGTTTCAATAAGCTCTAATGAAAGATTTATTTCTTGCTAAATGCAAGCAGTGAAATGAACTTTTTACCATTTAAAAAACGAGTCAAAAGGGTAATCATTATATCTCTACTCCAATATCAAATGGGAGGTATTCGGTACGCGATTTTTATAAAAGACAAAACTGTTGAGTTAGTGTTAGAAAAAAAATTAAGGAAAACACAAAGAAATCGAAAACTTTTTATTGGAAAAATTGAATTGAAGACTTTAAAAATGAAGCATTAAGGATAAATCAAATATTTTAGGTACCAAAATAAGCGTATTGCGTTTGTTCGGTCTTCACATATTCGAAAAGTAGACAATTCTAAGTAAGCTTTGTTCACAAATATTTTAAAAGGTCAAGTATCAAATGGAGATTAGTATTTTGAAATGAATTCAATGAATTAAGACAAATAATAATGAGATAAACTGCCTGCTAACTCAGTGAAAGTTAATCCAGCTGAGTTATGTGAAGTAATCAAATTACATAGAATAGAATTTGACGAACTCCATATGTAATCTCACTCTCTTGCATTTCTCCCCATAAACATCTGATTTAAATCCATTAGAACTTATTTGAGGTACCGTAAGGAAAAAGAAGGCGATTAAATGTAACTTATGAACTAGAGGATTTCGAATTTGCTTTTTCTAAGATTAACTCACGGGAAAAAGGTGCAATCATGTTATTAAAATAGATAAATATTTCCAACGAGAATTACAGAGGCTTATCAAGACATTCAACTAGTTATTAATTTAGCAAACGATCCAGAAGACAGTGATTTTTTAGTCTTCTGAGAATTAAGGTTGACTTAAAAGTTTCATATACTAAAGTAATATAAAAATATATAATTCAAATCAATTTTTTTATTCAGTCAACACCACTTGGAAGGCGGATCCAATACGGTCATAATTGCGCGGTTTCACCTCATCTATATTGTTGTATAGCTTCCCGTGGACCCCTGGAGATGCACCTGGACCACTTTGGGAATCACTGATTTAACGTAGAAATCTTACACACCTTAAGCAATGGAATATCTATTGAATAAAATGTTGACTTTAGCCCCAAATATATATTTTAAATCAATGCTTTCCTTTCTTCTTGTTAGGGGCTTTTTTATGCCTCTATATATTTACAATAAAGGCAATAAAAGTTAGAGTATGTTTGTGTGTTTCACTGGTTCAATACAAAATAGATATTTAAGATGACATGGAAAAACTGATTTAAATTTTGTACAGCCTGTCAAAAAAACAGAACAGTGACTATACTTCCATATACCATCAGATACTTTACAATTGAAACAACATTTCTTTTCTCTTCATTCTTCTTTTAATGAATATTTAAAATGATTATTATGGACTTGGTTTTATTGGTCTTCCAGTCGTTCAATAAATTATGCTTTGAAGAATAAATTTGCTTGTCTTCGATAACGATAAGACCCTAAATAGCCCCGTACAAAATAAGGCCATTTCTGGAAAAAATAAATGAAAAACGGACAAAGTTTTTCTTGATCTTACTTATGTAAGATCAATGTATGTAATAAATTATTAATTTCGAGTTGTAAGTTTTTTTATATAATTTTTCACGTGCTTAGAATGATATATTCCAATGTCCGACTATTTTTGTTCAAGTTGGAGGTGCTACGATATATAAGGATATTTTAAATTTGATTTACTGTTTTTCTCTAGATATAATAGGATGTTCCTGACATCTTTCAAAGTATTTGGTGTATAAAAAACGTGTTAACATAATTTTATCATCCAAAAGATATTAGTTTACATGTTGGGATCCCTAAAAAATTATCAAGATATACGACCTTGTCTTCTACTTCTGAAATATGATCCGCACTACAGCAGATTACATTTTGCCAGTCAGCACGTTTCTAATAATATTCCGAGAGATCAAGTTCAACTTGTTATTATAAGTTGTCGATAGTTATAGGGAGAAATCGGAGCAAAACAATTAATCGAACAAACAGTTCGTTTCAAATAATACTGTTGTGTAGTTTATAGATACGAACAAGGTTTTTCACCGATCAATGCTAGATAATACACATTCAAGACATAAATACCATTTGGAATGTATACAATTTCATGAAACTAATTTCAATGTCAGCCATCATCTTCATTGTTGATTAGAACGAGATCTTTCAAAAGGTCTGAAGTTGCCGATACAAGTAGCAGTCGTGTGAGATTAAATACTCAATTGTTGAAGCTATTAATACACAATGTGATCTAAAAGTAACCCCGAACTTTTTATGTATAGTATAAAAGTATCTGCCTCTCCGTGTCCTTAATCATTATTTATCATTTATCTTAAAAACAATTAACTAATTGTTATACAGAACCATTGTTATTGATAATTAAATTGTCGAAAATTTTTCTTTTTATTAATTGCAAATCTGCGTTCCTTCTGTCAACCATCAATTCACAAAATTCTTGCCTTTTATCAGGATCATCTTCATTTGACTCCTGAACAAACTGAAAATTGTAGGGGTGGTATTTTTCTTTATGCAAAACCCTCAAAATAGATGATTTACTTACATTATTATCGGTGGCAAGTTCTCGAGTTGTCTCGATCTCAGTCCCTAGAGGTACATCTAACTTTTCCTTATCAGTAAATTGGAGATTTCTAGCCGGTTTTTTCAATATTTTTAACATGTCTAGTTTCACTGTTTTCCAACTTTGCTAACTGTAGACTGCAAAACGTGTTGATCAGGGTATTTATTATTAAAAATTTCGCAAACTGACGTCTTTTAGTAAGTTTCTCTTGTGATAGAGACGATAGGTTTGTTCCAATGTGATAGTCGGGACTGTTTTTGGAACGGTTACTAGAAGCGTTTATACCGTCTCTGAAACGGTTTACAAATAAGTCGGTTGGAACGCAAAACAGAATCGTTCGTATAACGGTAACTGCCCGGTTGGAACACGTAGAATCGTCACCGTACCAAGGACCGTTTTTTTGATGGGTTAGAACGAACCTATTATCAAAATTTTATATCTTAATAATTAATTTTCTCACTTTTGATTGCACCAAATTTAAAAACACTTTTTATTGCTGAACAGAGAACAAAAATCCAACAAGATGCCACACGATCCCCTTACTTATTTAGAATTTTCGAGGATGTGCTGGAGTGGGATAATATTTTTATACTGTAAATTGTCAATATAAAAATAAAAATCGATTTGTCTCAAGTTTTTTTCACATATTACATAATAACACCGCTTTTTATATGTACTTGCTATAACCTGTAACGAGCATTAAATTTATGTTCAATTTCAATCCGAGCAACTTTCTTCTTTTCCCAATTGTGAGAATCTGTAGTTTTATATTCTAATATATTGATCAACTACCATTTTTAAACCAAAACAACAATAAAATCGATAGGAAGCCGTAAATAGTTGAAGCACACAATAAAGTGACAAATATTTATTATTTCGGATTCACAGCAACTAGGGTGAAGAAACGGTAAACATTTAAGTTCCTACTAAAGTTATGTGGCTAATAATTATTATTTGGCAATTATTAGAACGTGAAGAAATCCTTAAAGTTTCAATTTAATTCCCTAAACAATATGGAAATATTTTTTAAATCTTGTGACGGGGGGGATCACATATTGTTTTGTATATTAAAATCAATTTTTTAACGGCTAATCCCTTTGCTTACGACCCCTTAAGTCAATAGCTATTAAGTGGAATTTCTTAATTTTAGAGAGCTTTAAAAAAGCCTTAAAAAAGAGCGATAATTTAAAAATATAATGTCGATACAGAAACACTACTGAAATACTAAAAATTCTACCTAATTTTATAGAGCTACCTCAAAACCCTAAATGTCACAACTACCGACTTAAATAAAAAAAAAGGCGTCACATTCATAAGCAGAAGTAGCAATAACAAAACACTTAAATTTCTACGGCATTTTACGATCTTGGCTCATTATGCTACTGCTGACCTTGGAAGTGAAAAATCAATTTTTTAAAAAACTTTATAACCTCAAACAAAATTTTTTATATCGTTAAAAATAACTTTAATTTATTGTAGTGCATAAGAAGCATACAAAATTTGATTGAAGACAGGAGATGGGGTTAATTTGATCCACCGGGGATGGGAAAGATACGTCTTTTGTAGTATTGCGAATTCTCTGATTAAAATTAAAAGTTCGTATAGTTTTAATTCAAAAGAATACCTCAGAAACTATTTATTACTAGATACTTAATTATTTTGAGTAAGACTTCCATATTATACCGCAGCAAATGGGTGGATTTTGGTATGTTGGGTTGGAGGTTTGGGCTAAAAATATGCAACCGTTTATTGCAGAAATGAAAAGGGAGGGAGTTATGAAAAAGTGTATCTACATCTTTAATTAGACCAAAAAAAGGTACTGAAATAAAAAATTCGCATGAATGGCGTATAATTTCAAAAGAAATGGCTTCAAATAACTAAGAGAGTTAGATTAGATTCGTTCATACCTAACCAAAAATTTTTTAGAATCTCAAATTCATCTAAAAAGTCTTGAAACTTGTCGATTTCATTTTTCATACACTAACATCGCCATTGGTACTCAACTAACGAATCAAATCGATATCATCTTTTCCCGCAATAATTTGAGGGTATATTTACTGATAAGTGCCTACTCTGTAACCGACTTCTATTTTAATAATAATACTTAATTACAGGCATGCTACATACTGGTTTACTTTTGCTGTGGACTTATACACAACTTATAAAGTAATTATTTATTAATTTTATCTTTATTTAGTTATTTTTATGTTTGTTTTTTAGTTTTTACAAGCTTTTGTTTATAAATTTTAACAATAAAGCATGTGTCTCTCTCTCTCTCTCTCTGACTACGTAGTCGGGGTATGTTTCCATTACATTACCTCTACGGAAGTTTGCACACATTGGTTGACATGAAGCTTCAATTCTTTGTGTGTTTATTCCATCCTGGGACATACATTCTCGATCGTGACAAACTAGATAACCGTACATAGGCAAGCGGTTTTAAGCACACAACTCATATCTGCGTATCTTTGTACCGTCTAATCGAAATCTTCTGAACCATCCCCAATAACTAATGGCTCTTAATAACTCGACTTTTATGAATAATTCAATGTCTGTCTTAGATTATAGCCAGGGAGCATTTATTTTTCTTTTCTCTATAGGGAAACTTTTATACATTTTGTTATAACAATTTAGTATTAAATGAAAACATTAGTTTTCACCATTTTTATTGCTTTCCAATACAAATATCAAATTTTATTTCTAGTTTTACAACGTCAGTAGGTATTAAATTAGTAAATTTAAATCATAATAACCCACAGTATCATGGAAATTCAATAATTCCTCAAGAAATTCCTGTTTAATTTTCACAGAGACAGAAAAAATGGTCGGTCGGATCATCGAATTTGGAGTGATATATCGCTCAGCTAGAACAAATTACATTAGATCTTATATTTATTCAACAAGATAAGTAACTACATCGCTTTAACCACTTTATTTTATCTACGAATAAATTGGGAAAAAGAACGGTTTTCTCAGTCGTGTCCAGATTTTTTATGGGTTTATGATGGGCGAGGTAGCGTCGAGCTTCGCTGGGAATGGCAATTTTTATGATTTACATTGGAGTTTCCAGTTTGTAGGTAGTTTGGGTATTCTAATATGTTTGCGAGTGCGTTTAATTGCTCAAGGTTGCGTTTATAACGTTTATTCTTACTTACGGATAATGTGCTTTTCGCATAGCAGCTGTTACGTTCAGAAGGAGCACGTATCAGTCCGCTTGAACAATAAAGTATCAGATATCAAGCATATTTGGGATACGATCAGTACAAAAGTAGGTTCATTACTAGAATGACATTCATCTAATTAAAAAATGCCCGGACAAGTAGCGGAATGCATTCAACTTAACTCGGGGTCAAGACATTAGGTTTGGGTTCATTTTTCTCCATACAAATCTTGACTGTTTGATGTTTATGTCGTATTAAAAAATAACTTTTATTTTTATACTATCCGAAAGAGAAAAACAAAGCATATGGACGTGTAAAACAAGCTAAACCCACTTTAATTGTTAAATTGTTAAAAACAAAAATGCACGTCCATACGAAGTAAGCTTTTGAGACATCTGGACGTGGTTTATCCAAAACCGGATTACGACCTCATTGAAACTCGCTGAACACTTTGTTGGGCATCAAATGAGAAGTCATCATACGCAACAATCTAATCATCAACCAATATTTTTTCTATTTTTTCGAGGATAAATTCGCATCCAATTAAAACAAAACTACGACAAAACTCTTGCCATCCTCGCGCTACAGGGTGGTGCTGCTAAGTACTTATCGGACCGCCCTAGTGCAGAATTTATTTCGTTTGGTAAGAGAGTTTATGGACACCCTTCATAATATAGATGAAAAATTCTAAAATGTCTAAATAACTATTACCTACAAAGTTAATATTGTGTAAACCTGCAGTGTTCAGTTATTATTTATTATGAAGCAGTGTTTAACGTGTGCAGGTACGATGAAATACACAATTAACAGATATATTTGGCTATTTGTAGAATTTTTGGAAGCTGTCTTTAAAAAGCAAACATTATTAAGTGTTCCATTCCACTTTTCGAATTATTGAGAAAATATCTTTAAGCAAAAAAATCTCGTTCAGCTTCTCCACTTGTCAAAGTAATATTCTACAAGTATCCGTAAGGTATGTGTAAATATTTTCTTTTTATTCCAACACTTTCACAGATACTTATCTCTTTTTTACACAAGAGGCGTTCGCCAAAATCTTTGTTATTGAGCATTGGATTTTTTTCTTGCTACTACATTTTCTAAATCATTGTAAATGCTAAGATTTTTAATTATTACCTTATTAATATTTAGATTATGCAAATGAATATTTGGAATTATCAATCAATTTGTTAAAATATGTACCTATTAGGGGTCCTCGAGTACCTGGCATCATATAGTAAATAGAGTGCGTTCGCAAAAAGCTTTATGCACGCATCATTGACAAAAAGCTTTACACAAACTTCCAACTTGCTGCTGGAATCTATTTTATCATAGGATAACTTGAACGACTACCGAGTCAATTTTGAATGAAATGTCTCAAATTGAGTTTCGTGCTGTTATAAAATTTTTGACTGAAGAAGGATTATAATACCTATACAAATCAAAAACAGAATGGAATCTGTTTGCGTTAACTTGTTTCGGTCATTTTAAAAAATTACAAATGAGTTCAAGATGTTTCGTTGAAGGCAAAAATCACGCGTCCTATGCCTAATTTTTATTCTGTTAAAATAAATTTTTTTTCCTTTTTACAAGTATCCTACAGGCACGCCTTTGGCACACTATTTTCAGTGTTTGTGAATGGATAACGATAGACTAAACCCATATATTGACCCCAACCCGGGTGGGGTCAATATATGAAAGAAAGAATTTTACAATACCAAACTATGAAAATGGTTTAAATATTCATTGGTTCACTCTGTGGTTCCTTTGCATACCTAATGAAGTTTTATTGCTCCATACCTTTCTGAAATAAACTATAGATATATTTCCAGATGGTTAACGGAGGAGTTTGAAAACCCACCCATCAAATCTGAGAGTTTTTCAGGGAAGAATTTGTTGGAATTTATCAACAAATAAAAAACCGGAAAGATCACAAAGCGTGCAGGTTCTTTCGCCATTTGACATCGATAGATTTATAAACAGTTCACAATTTTTCATCAGATTAAAATTTCATAATTATACGACAGATCGTTAAGTCCAACAAATCACAAACAGTTCAAAGTTTAAGAGTGATAAAACCGGATAAATCACAAAGCCTGCAGGTTCTTTCATTATTTGATATCGATAATTTATTAACGCCACTTCATTATAAAATAACGATGTTCACAACCATAAAACCGGACAGATTATAAACCCTACAGGTTGTTTCACGATTTAACATCGATAGATTAAAATCTATCCAGAAATTTGTAAATGGTTAATTGCAGTTAACAATTTTTTGTCAGTTTGAAATGACCTGAAGCTATAGAATAACGATGTTCACAATGATACGTCAGTATTTTTACCATGAAGTCCAACAAATCAGAGACAGTTCAAAATTTTAAAGGAGATAAAACCGGACAGATCACAAAACCTGCGAGTTTTTCTCACGATTTGACATCGATAAATTAGAACTTATCCAAAAATTATGCGTCAATTGCGCATTTTTCATCAAATTTATTATTAACTTACGACGTTCGCATCATACCGTGACATAACTACTTTAATTGGGCACATCTATAAGAAAAACTTACGTACACTTAATAGTTGTATATATAACATTATCTCCTTACCTGAAACAAAAACAATATGTCAGTATCTTTTGAATGTTTTTCAAAGTATACGAATGAATTTCATCATACAAAATTACTCGATAATAATCTGTCTGAAGAGGCAGCTCGATTTAATAAGAAAATATGTAGTTAAAGCCCTGAAGGGTAATAAATCTATGTAGGTAAATGTGTTATTCGATTTAATCTTCTGGTTTCGATAGGGTTTCCGAGAACGTAATATTAGCAAATGCAAATCTGGATTGCCCGGTCTATTTTTATTTTCAACCTTGGATTATTGACTAACGATTTAGGGTTTTGTTGAGGTTGTAAACACAAATTCTAATAAAATCGTTTAAATGGAAATGTTGTTGCGCTAAAGTCTTTCCATGTTTGAGGATTTGCGTAAAAGATTTTTAAGCAAAAAAAATATATATCAAACAGCGAGTGGCGAAATTGGAAAAAAGTAATAAAAAGTTTTGGTTCCAGCACAGAAGAGGAAATGTAAGTTAATAAGAATATAAATCGAAAAATATTCATGATAGATTTCAAAATAATATAACTATATCGTTCACAGCAGGCAATGTGCATGTAGTTTAAATTCACTTTATTATTTTCTCGCAATTGTTCAAAATAATTATTAAAGAATGTGATGTCGACGGCTTTAGCTACTATCTCAAGATCTTCGATTTCTATTTCATACTGTACCAGGTGTAATGTTTCGTATTTTTTGAGTACTATGGTAGTTATTTATGGCAAAAGAAAGTTGAATGGATTTGTAAATCACATATTCTCGATATAAAACCGTTATGTAACGCACACATATATTTAAATTCTATTTAGTACTATGCCTGGACGGACGACTAGGGTAAATCAAGTTCAAAGAGATAATATTCTTATTCAAAACATTATTTGCTTCAGTAGTTTCTAATATTTCTAATATGTGCAACATTTAACGAGTTAATCAAAATTTATTTAATAATAACGAAATTGTCTTGAAATAAATAAATGTGGATATAAATCGATGTCAGACCGCCTTTGTTGAGATTTTTTCATTATAGTTAACAAAAATCAGCATGTAGGAAATATGAAGAGTATTTTTAAGATGTTGTCCAGAAGTAGTACATAAGCCAGATTTGGTATTTCAATTATAGTTAAGTATTTCAAGTACTATGTCAAAAGTAAATGAAGGAAACTAAAGATTTGAATACTTTTTATTACATGTTAACCAGACGTGGTATTTCATTAATATGATAAGCAATATAAATATAAATTTGTATTAGTCTTTTGTATAATTTGTTGAAAACAACATTATAGAGAATAAATAAACGGGATTAAGAATATTAAGATAAGATATGGAACCAAGAAAATCTAAAATTTATCGAGATACCACGTATTTCGCATACAAACTATTTTGAGGGGAAAATAAACATAGAAAAATAAAACAATTCTCTATTTAAGACTTTATTTTTCAGTGGCTTTTAAAGGAAATATTCCAGGACAAGGTTATATCACAAAAAATTGGGAACAATGCTTCGGGTAACGAGTATCATTTAACAATCACTAGAACATCGATCTTTACAAATGTATATTCTTAGTTGAATACTTTTGAGGGAATGGAAATCTTCAAATAAATATCTTTTTCATAATAATAATAATAATAATAAATCACGTTCTAGTTACAGAATACATAAATCTCTTTATCTACGCCTTGCACTGTAAATGTCAAATACTGTACTGTCAATAACACCAGTAAACATAACTGTATTGTTATGGTAATAAAATCGTACGACATTTTTGTTTTTTTTTTACGAGTCGATGTAGGTTTTCAACCGTGAATTTCCGAATGATTATTGTCTTTGTTTTGTTTAACTACACAAACCAAATATCAGCTCTAACTGATGCTGTCATCAATTCGTATTAGAGACTCCGTTCGAGAGGTTGCTGTATCACTCTGATGAGACACAATAATTGGAAACTAGTCAGCAATTACGTTCTTGTACTTACAATTGCGGGCGGAGGGAATGTAAGTCCATATTCGTCGCGGTATTAACCGGAAAATTAGAAAATTACTTGTTTTCTCCTTTGAATTTCTTACTTTTTAGACCTATTTTTCTTGATAAATCGCCTTGATTCAAATCTCGTCGTTATTATTTGCAACGGTGTGTCTGTAACGGTTTTATGGAGCGCGAATTTTGAAATTAAATTGAAATGATAAATAACTATAGAGTACCGGGAGTATTCAATCTTTTGAAATATCCCCATCCTCGAGGTTCTTTTTTTTCTCATTTCTTAAATATTACCGCAAATGGAAAATCACATTTTTTTACGCGGGATTAAATCCTTTTGAAACGTAGCAAGGTCAATCCAAATCAACGATCTATTGCACCTATTTTTCTATTCTAATGAGATAAATTGGTAAAAGTTTGTAAAACTGTGTGTAACATGTCCTACTACAATTTTTAGGATCTTGCGGTGCCGATAATCGTGAAATGATTAAGTAAGATCAATATATAGGAATATAGGATAATCTCAAAGCATTGGGAACGTCATTACATGCAATTAAGTAAATGCTACAACAACAAGTTCTTTCTCACAAAAGTCATGCTGTTTTTTTAGGCGTGCAGATTTCCACGCCTAAGGAACCTCTAACATGGAAGAAGCTTTTACAACAATAAGACTCCGCATCAACCACACCAAACTTTGTCAAAGTTATTTGTTATACAAGAAAATATTGGATTTCCTCAAAGCTCCCATAGAACAGAAATCATGTGATTTTCACGTGTTTTGTTTCTGTGCCAATGACCAGCACTGTCAAGGCACGTTAAACTGAAGTAAATAAAAGAGAATATTGTCCTTTCCAAATAAATAAGCTTATATGTCTTTCATTCAAAGTTTTCTTTCTGGTGTAGACATTAGACAAATCGTATGCGTGTTATCTTATCCATGGAACGTCCGGCGCGACACTACAATCGCCTGAACAACACACCGAAGGCGACAAAAGCACTATATACCTACTATTTTCGATAAATTCGAGAATGGATAAGAAAACAAGAACGGGACCACCCCGTGCATTTTTCCACGTGTTTATCGTTCGGGTGTTTCGAGTACTTGGACCACTCGAGATATTGGTGGCTCGAGTATGTACTCAAGTGTTTCAACGATGCGTGTACTTTTCACAGACGGTTTTTGGTTGCATCGTTGTCACATTTCGTTTATTGCTGAACTATTTCAAGTTATACCAACTGTATTGGAATTAAAATAAATTGTCTGTTCATTCTTCAGTAGTAAAGTTATTTTATGTTTTACAGATTCACACAGACATAACATAAAGATAATCAATGTGACTCGGATAAACCTTCAGTCATTGTCATACAAAAATATAAATCATCAAAATGGTTGATGGGTTCTCGCCATATTATTGGAACTGTTATATGAAGCAGCTTTTATTAGATTGAAACTACACAGAACCGACGAAAATATAAAAGAATTAAAAAACGCAGAAGCAGGTACACTCTCTTAAGAACAAAAGGAATGATTGTTGGAAAGAATTTATTTCATCTTGAGAAAATTTCTGACCAAAAATGATTATCGATTGAGAAGAAATTGTAGAGATAGAATACAAATTGAATTCGAACAACAATGAGAATTACATGAACGACTTTAAACAAACACATAAAGAAGATATAGGAGGGAGACCGTTTGAAAAGGACGGACACGAAATTGATAACCTTGATCTTCCCTTTTCATTAGCAGAGCTTTCCGAAGCTTTAAAGTCTTCTAAAGACTCAAACCCCGGTCTAGATGGTATATCATTGTCATTCTTATTACTTAATTACTTTTTCCAACCTCGTCTTAAACCGGTATTACCTCTTCTGAAACCAAATAACCTCGAATCATACATTCCAAAATCCCCAACCACTACCGTGATAGTTTCGCCAATTTTTGACAGATTCTGTCACTGTTTCGAATTGAGATGAAAACAGCGAAAAAATTTTGCACCACTCAGAAACCTTCGTTGGCTCGTGCACAACAACTTTGCTAAATATCATCACATGATCAAATATATAGTTTAAGATTCCATAAAGGAAATACAGACAAACTATCTTTTATTTATATATAATGGTTGTGTAGTTTGGCTGCTCTTTCAAAACTATGCCCATATACTTTTCAATAAGATTTAGTTTATGTCTGCTATTTAGTGAGACCTAGTAGTTCCTAATAGCGGCCATCGAACACTTTTCAATAGGCACATAAAGCATTTTATTACGGTTAAATTTAAACAAATATTTCACGCGGAATTGTTACCTAATAGGGCTTAGACGCCGACCTGTTACAGGGCGCCGGAATTGATTAATATATTTAAAAAAATAAGTAATTTCTTTCTAATAAGGAGTAAACTATCAGTTTCCTTACTTGCCTCAAACAACAATTGACGAACAGCTTTCATATCACCCAATATGAGTAAATAATTAAGGGGCTACATTCACTATTTGGAAATTTTTTTACAAAATATCCTGTTCCATCCGAATAAAAAATTTGTCTTCTTTTCTTAAATTTCGAATCTCTCTCAAATATTGCTTCCTGCAACAAATAATTTCATCTTTCTCTATAAGCTTAGATTTTCATCGTTTTCTCTCAAACGAAGTATAATTCAAAAAAAATTGACTCTTTAATGTTTGGGAACTTTCCACTCTATTAATGTGTATTAAAAGTTTATCTAAAGTAGACGTATAAATATACCTACTTTGGTGGATTTTGTAAATGGGTTTGAGTGTCTATAAAAGGTTGTATGAAAAAAAGTTATCGAGTCATTTGTTATGCTCTAATATAATTTGAGACATGTGCGGTAATGAAAAAATTAATTTGTTATTATTATAGTCTTAGTTTAACCAAATTAAAAACAGTATAAATCCCCTCAAATAAGTATATTTGATGACTGTTATCAGATATATTATTATAACTCGAGATTTCTTCTCTTCTATTGTAGAATGAACATTCAGTTTATATTTATTCCTTCCAAATATTAAAAAAACACCTGCCCGATTATTCATATCCCTATTTGTTACCTAAAGAACACTGTAGCAGCATATCTTCTTCTTTTGAATGAAATAATAGAACTTCTTTAATATATTTGTTTCATTTACGTCATGCCTGGAAAATTTATTCACAGTATTTCAAAAAACATAATAAATTATGTCAATCTTGAAGAAAAACGCGCGTTTTATTAATTCAATTCACGTCAATCTCATTTCTGACGCAAAATCGACGCTGGTACTGTGTAACTGATGCATTCCATCCGAAACTTGTCGAACTAATTTAGCCTTCAGTATAAGAAAACTTTAGTAGACTTTAGTAGGGTCCGTCCTTTTCTTTCATTTAACGAAAAGAGTTGAGGTTGTATAATGAACTAAAATAATTTTTCCAACCTCATGAAAATATTAGTATCATTGACTTTTTTTTCTCATTTTACATATTGGTGAAAACAGTTTCCCGAGTATGAGTGAACGTTATGGATGGAGTTCATTCTAGTTAAACATTTCCAAGCGAACGCTAAGTGACTAAGAGAAATAAATTTCTTCCTTCCACGAGTGTGTTTCTTTTGGTAGCTACATTTCCAAGCGCGTAGTTTTGAATTTCTTCCCCCAAAATTCATTTCAGAGATCTTGTCTTCTAATTTCGTCATTTCTTCATTCGTTCTCTTTACCTAGTTATCAATTGTTATATATTTTTTTGTTTGTTAACATCACTTGTATTACGTATCTATTTTATTTATACAATATTATCATTTTCTTAATATGTGGCCTTGATTTAAGGTCTCTTTCGATACAAAGTTATATTAATTCGCCTTTTTTATCGCACGTCATATTTTTAGGAAGAAAACATAAAAATCATATCTTTAGGATTCACTTTCCTCCTTTTTATGTTCCTTCAGTATAATATGATGTGAAAAATTAATAAAAACCTATATTTTGTTATGAATAATGAGGATGGAGTTAAATGTTTAATTGGTTAATATGAATGAATAAAAAAAGTCTTATTATTCACGGGAAAAATGCCACTTAATAATTTTAAATAAGATTCATTAAATATTGAATTATATATTGTCGTTTTTAGAGATAAAGGAAAGCCATCTAATGTGGTTCCTATCTTCAAAGTGAAATTTTCAAAACCTTCTTTATATATCTAAAGTATTTGGAGAAGACGGCCATTAGGATAGTCGCTGGAAGTTATCAGATCCTAATCTTCTTATCCCAGCGTTTTAATGTAGTTAGTCGAGAATTTTCGTTTCTCATTCTTTCCTGTATCAGTGGTCCCAAGATTTTTAATGATATGAAAGTCATTATTTTGTACTTGAATCTGACTTTTTTACAAATTTACAGGAACTAAGATGAGAAATAATAAATAATAATTTCATTTTATTCATATTGAACGGATTCATAAAAATTGAAATATATCTCAAACTCAAACATTAATGCCTATTGGTTGAAAGAAATCACTTTTTAGTGCCTAGGCACTGCCATCCACTTCTTTCTCAATCTTTTAACAGATTTTGAAAAAGTTGCTATAAAATTTTTGAGGATTTATCAATGTTCGAGGGTTATTCGGATAGAA
Source organism: Diorhabda sublineata (assembly GCF_026230105.1). Lineage (NCBI taxonomy): Eukaryota > Metazoa > Arthropoda > Insecta > Coleoptera > Chrysomelidae > Diorhabda > Diorhabda sublineata. The sequence goes on from NC_079478.1 coordinate 500,622, forward strand.
AACTTTTTTCTAATTATGGAAAAAATACAGAGCGAAAACAATTTATTCGCAGGTATTATAATTAACAAAAAACAATTAGAAAAGTTAAGTGAAGATGGCAGACTTGTTAGTTTTTACAACTGATGAGTTGGCATTGTCGTGACCCGTAATTCTTATAAGCTCTTGCTCTTGGTACACTACTTTTGGGCAATCTACTAACCGCGGTCGATCTAGTGGAGTGTTTAGTAATTTTTTTCCTTGGTATTGAAGCCAATCGCTTCGGAAGACGATTTTGTCCAATTCGAAATCCTATTTCGCATATTATCATACCAGTAATTCTTTTCGGATTTCCAGTGACAATTTATTCTCGGAAATGTTAGCTTCCACAAGGTTTTGACCGTAGTTTCTTTGAAATCTTTACCATCTTTTCTGCTCATGTATACAGCTCAATCCTTCAGCCGTCTGTCTCATTGCAAAAGTCCATAAATGCTGTCCATATAAATTTTTTACTGTAAACGGTATTTTTTTGTATGTTTAATTCCATAATTTCATTAATATTCTCGTCAGGAGTACAACAAAATCGTGACATTTTAATATGGGATCTGTTTTCAGTATAATGTTGTACTGATTGGTTGTCAACTTGAAATTAATTGATTCATCAATTAGATTTCTACTTGAGCATAAAATTTTCCTATAAATTATAACAATAAATTAATTTTATTTCCGTATTTCTAGAGTACGCCAATGGATCTCACTGATCATTGCACTGATTCACAGAGATAAAAAAAAGCAAAAAAAAAAAAAAATAATTCCAAAGATGAAAATTATATATCGAAATAAGTTCAAATTATTTCAAACTATGTAATTATTTTCTCGATAACTCTTTTCATTCGTTCTAGATTTTTTCATCGGCAACTTGATTTTTTTGCGCTATTTCTTTATGATTAAATTTTTTCATCAAAAAAAAAACTAACGACAATGCAAATAAAATTTTTGTGTAATGTAATATACAATTTAGCTGTTAGTAGAAAATATATACAAATACTTTATAAATGTCCGATTCAGTACAAATAATCTACTTCTTTTCAGCAATTAAATTTCCTTGATTGTTGACAAATATAATACTGGAATTCAGAATACATTCAATTTGAATGTAATCGATTCATGATTGTAACTATTGAAGAGTGCTGCTCGAATTATATTCGAGTATCGCTTTTTTCGGCTTGAATTTCCCAATTTTTTGCGAAAAGCAGTTTTGTATGGATCTCCTGGTTATCTCCTGCTTATAAGAACAGGACATCAATTTGCTGAGAGTAAAGGCATATTTTGTTGTTTCTAAGTGATCTAAGTTTCTTCCTGTTACAGTTTAGGTGTAAATTATCGTGCAATCTAATGAATTGTCAAAATCAGTTTATGCCCGTTTAAAAACGGCCTCAGTGGGGTAAACACATGCTTTTGCCGTAAGTTTATGTGTGGTTTGTGAAGTTATTTGCTAGATTTTAGACCTTATTATCCTCGGTTTTATTGGGAAATGGCTGTAGGTAAGCGGTAAGTATAGTCTGAAAAGCAAGAATAATGGAAACGGGTTAATTTCACCTGAAGCTTCAAGTTCGTCCGCGTACCTTTTAGCTGCCACTAGATTATCACTTTGCTACCTTAAAATGTACTCACTCATATTTGATAGAATTGAACGCAATAGTAGCAATTCATTACCAAAAGAAGTGAGTACTTTAAATTTTGTCAACTGCTTAAAAACTTACTTACAGAAACCTCAAAAATACTTTTTCCGTTGTAATAATTTCACTGAAACAGATTCGAAAAGTATCAAGAAAAGCTAAAGCTAAAGTCAGTTACTTACCTGAAACGATGACTAAGTATACATATATAATTTTATATTCGAATCCAGAATCACAGATTACGCACCTTTGTCAATTTGGCTATGTATGTGTTAAGAGATATTGCATGATTAAAAATTCATTAAAATTTTTAGCTGTTTCTCGGCTTGTGCATGCTCAAAACACTTATCATTATCATGGCAAAAACTCCCATTACGCTCCCAGCAATTTTATTTTATATTCCATATTTAGAATTCCCACATCCACTCTCATCTTACATACCAAACCTCGTCACAGAAGTCTAGCCGTAATGCAAGAAATCAAGAATGCTAAAGTGCAATATACTGTAATGTTTTTCTTATTTCCTAATTTGTTTAAATTGTTTGTCAAAGCTTTGGTAGATTAATACACACTGTCGTTTTTTTACTTAATTTATTTACATTAGGTTTAACTAACTTATATAATAATAATTATCCACTACTTATAGAATTAACTATCCTCTACTTTAATTTATTTAAATTCACTTTTCTATTACGTTCCGTTTACTATGACGCAACGAACCGGCGTATTCGCCAAATTTTAGACTTCCATTATAACTGCGCTGGACCGGCTCATGGTCTATGTCGCGGACGAGTTCGTACCAATGGTTAAGCAAACGAAAATTCTTTCAGCCCGCACGGTTATGTGACCTGACATCCTGTGGTGCCTTCCTTCTCAAGGATCGCGTTTTTGCAAGAGGACCACGCACCCTTCTCACGCACCGTCGAACTGCAATTGAAGAAGAATTTGAAACTCTTCGCTTGACAGCTTGACAGGCCTCGCCGGATTTGCCTTTCCGTTGAGAAATGTTGTCGTAAATGCATTGACCAAGGCCTACAGTAACCATTTTTCAAATCCTTCTTTTAATAAACTCATTTTGACGTTTAATTTTTTTTCTCTTAATGCAAATTTGTTGTCTGACTTATGCCGACCTCTGTATGTTCCAGTAATACTGATATTCACAATTATCATTCCAAAGGTTATGGAGTAACTCATTTAAACTGTGGAATTTGCCCGAAAATACCGTTAACTAAGTTGAAATTTCTGGAACCGTTGATGACACTCATACTGAATACAACTACAACAACACTCAAAATTGCATCGTCTGATGCGCGTTTCGATAACTTTCAGTCTATGAAGACGATAATTTGGTTATCGAAACGCACATGAGACAATGTAAATGTGAGTGTTGATGTAATGGTAGTGTGAATAATGGTTTTAGTATAACAGTCACTTTTATATATTTTTGATAGCCAGGTACCTGAAAATTATAAATAGGATAGAACTACTGACAGAACGCTATAAATATTTTCCTATTTGTTATTTGGTAAGTCTTGAAATTTGTAGAAACATAATAAAAAATATGTATAGAAAAGATAGTCTCTAATACCAGAAATAAATTTCCGCCAGATTCTGAGCGGAAAACAGTTAAATATTAATATGTATATTTTTGAGTAAAAAAATTAATGAATAAATGAAACGATTGTTAGTATTTTCATGACGTATATGAAAAAAATGTTTAAAAAGTATTGAACATCAATATCGAATCTATTTTCTTGAATTTTCGTTTGATATAGCGTCATATACCGTTGTTGGCATCTGATTAATCCCAAACCATGTACAATCATATTTATAATTATTCGATAGCCCTACTGGACTCAATGATATTGGTACCTGAAAGTATGAATTGCTCCAAATACGAGAGGATTGTCTGGAAAGTTTCCAACATAATAAAGAACCAAGACATTTTTTTCCATAATCATTTTTATTTATTCTTCTTTTGAGAACTTAGTCCAGTGATGCTCAAATGTTTCCAAATAATAGCAGCCGTTTTTCTCGTCTGCTTAAAATCTCTTTCCTGCAAGTGAAACTTTAAGCTTAGGGAACAATAAAAAGTCGCTGGGGGCCAGATCTGGTGAATATTGTAGGTGGTCAACCAATTCGAACTGCAATTCGTGAATTTTAGCCATAGTGAACACTAGAGTTTGAGAAGGTGCGTTATCCGAATAGTAAAACACTTTCTATTTCTTCAAATGCGGTAACTTTTCTGCAATTTTTCACACTTTACCTTATCGAGATATTGCAATCCGCTGTTTTTTCGTTTTATAAATGTAGTGGTGAGGATCCATGCTTCAGCAGTTCAGCAGTTCAATAAATTTTATACGATTGCTTAACTTCTGTATGCCTTCTGATCGCAGTTAGCGTCGTCAATGGCTTTTTGAAACTGATCCCAAGCATGTCTATGTGACTTGGTTGAAGAAAACCATCAATAAACATGAGGTATGAGGTGGGTAGCTATAGTAACATGAAATTGTCGCAGTATATTGGCCACTATTAGATCCTTATATACCTCTTCTGTCATATGTCCAATCGGCACAAACTTAATTATTTTCTACCATAAAAGAGACCGTCATTTCTAAAACACAAAGTAATTATAAATAGAGAGAGTTTAACTAAAAATTCCAGGTATATAATAGAAATGTTATTTTTGTTATAATTCCTATTCAATTGTAATTTATTGTTCCGCAGCGACCCCGCTGTCAGAAAACTATTGATTCGACATTAATTTATGTATCTCTGTACCGCCTACACCTCATAATTAAACCTGAATAAATCGCAACGATAAAAAAATACGTTTCGATATCTTATATATTGGTATATGTACTCCCACAGATAGCAGCAACCAAGGACATCGGCCTTACAACAAGAAAAAATGACACCGAAGCGAACAACACCCTGTAATGAGGCTATTCCATTATACTACATGAGAAATATTATAACGAAACATGTGCAAATAAAAAAAACGCAGGTATTGTTTATTCTAATGTAATCTTGGAACTACAGGTCTTTTATCGATTTTTAACTGAACACTGCGATACTTGAACGGTCAGGTTTGAAGCTTATGAAAATGAAGGTTGCTCTTAATAAGTTTAACGTTTTTTGTTTTCTGCAATTGTGTGCATTCTTGTACTTTTAACCAAACCACGTGAGTACCATTGATTTAGCCTGCCACGGATTTAGAAACTGGTTATCTATTAAACTCAATTCATTTATTTCCTCTAAACTTTTAACCTGAAAACCAGCATGTTACATTTTTCGTCAAGTATTTTTCCATATTTCCTTGATTAAATATTGTAGGGTATTAGTCGTTTCTATGTAAGCCACTCAAGTTATTAGAGATATTAATTTGTTGTCAATTCAAAAAGTGTTAAAACGTTGGTACAAATTCGAGTAAATTCAAGTTAAATCGTGGTGAAATTATTCTTTATATTTGCTGGAAACGTTTTCTTAAATCTCTTTAACTTTGCTTTTCATATGTAGCATTAACAAAATTTTAATTTTCTTTAGCGATATTTCGTATATTTTAGAGCATAAGCTCAGATTTCATCTCCAATAGTTCCCTGCCGTACTTTCGTTTTCTTCTCTAATTTTTGCCGCAGGTTTGACCATATCAGAAGCATAAAAAACTCAACCACAATTTACTACACCGACACATCAATAATGGCGTCATTTCCGCAACTTAACCACATTCGAGAGCTACAACCATCCCGGCTTTCCTTAGATAAGCTCGAATTCTTATCTTGTGTTTCTTAAATGCGCAGCTCATTTGAATTCAATAACTGTTTTTAAATTTATTATTTGCTGAAAATTTTTCACGTTTTCTATAAATCGCATTTCGTTTTGTTAAAAAGCTGGTTGCGTTCAATTTAACATTAAGTGCTCAACCCATTTGAGTAGTACTAGTTACGTATACTTTAACTGTGGCCGAATATGAGGGTTTTGAGGTACGGCAACACTGATATGAATATGTCAAATCTGACATTGCCATCATAAAATTTGACATTTTTAATGGTGAACTTAGAACTTAGAACCGGTTGTCAAACGAGTGTTATTTGAGTTGTTTACCGATACTTGAAACATTCATCTTGGTCAAAAAAAGGAATTTTTGGTGACGAAGCACATCTCGAACCATTGTATTTCCCTGATTTTCCAAATTCAATCGTGGTCGCACTGTTTCCGTTAGTTTCCGCATAATTTGACAATCGCTCAGAAAAAGCGCGTGCCAATTGGTGCAAAGAAATGCCTTAAAAATTCAAATATGTCTATAAGATCATGACAGGCGACGGATTAAGGATCTTTGCATATGAACCCGAAACTAAACAACAACAATTGTCTTTATGGTCTTTCAAGACGAGTCAAATTCAGCAAAAGTTGGTCGCGTACGAAGGAAGCACTTCGAATAGTCCAGGATGAATCGACGCATGAGTACCGAAAACTATTACACTTCAATTTTTTTCCCTTCCGATTGCCCTACTAATGATATAATATTTTAGATAGCAATTAGAACCAATGAATCATTAAAATAGAAAAGAAACAGTTTGGATATATAAGTAGAATGAGCCAACAAAGAAGAGGCAGGAAATGATGGAGGTAGTTACAATAAGGAAGACCAACGCATTGTATTGACCAGGTAGATGGTATAGAACTAAATAACGGTCAAACTATGGAAAAAGAGGTAGAAGAGAATACAGAGTTCTGATGCAATGCCCGAGAAATGGACAGACTCGTAGAAAGAACTGTGTTAAGCAGCGCGCGAAGGTTACACTCAAACAATTGGTGGCGTTAATGTGTTGTGGCACCACTTTGTGAACCTTGACAAAGCCAGAGGCAATTTAGAAAATGATTTAGCAAGTTGATAATGAAAGTTGAAAGCAGTAGTTTGTACAAAAACAGAAATCGCCCATTTTAAGAAAGGCCCTACTCAACAACAAGGCATAGAATGGCTTCACGCGACTTTTGGTACGATTTTAGTTTTAGAGAAGAAAAAATGTGTCCAGAATTGATTTCAGCGTATGCAATTATGTATAAAACACTTTGTTTCGTACGTTTCTGTTTCACTTTTTGTATAAACTTGAAAGCATCCGTGATAACAGTTTGTATAAGAAAAATACATCTAATTATTCTAATTATCAATTTAATCTGACGTATATTTTTTAAATTGAAACTCCACATTTTCAGCAAATAAATAATTATTCAAAGCATATTGAGTTCATTTAATTGCCTCTATACCCATCACGAATAAAGCTCTACAAATATTTTCTACATTGAATCGAAAGAGATTTTTATAGCTCTTTTAATTATTATATTTTGGAAATCTTAATTGATAGACAAATAACATCTTAGAATTCTCGATCAATACTAAATTGTGTAACTCAACGTATATATATATATATATATATATATATATATATATATATATATATATATATATATATGTTTTCCCATAACAGGACTTCGTCAAATTATACCTACCTAGTCGTCACATTAAGAAATAATCACGATTTCTTATTATTCCAAACATATTATTACAGTAGATCGGTTCACTTTCGACATTGGCTTAAGTAGTTGAAGCAATTAAGTGTTTGTTTATAATAATGCTCTTTTTTCCTTATATTTACTCCAATCGTATATATTTAATTGACTTGTGACAGCGCAAGACGCGAGCGATTATCTGTGGGTGTACAAACAACCTACAATATGTGTTGGATGTTCGTATGTGCGACAGGATTATTACAAATTACGCCTTTTTATTTTATTATATTAACATTTCACTCTGACATCAACTTATTAGTTATCCATCCCACTTCAACGGACATCACGCATTTATCACAGATAAACCGACCAGACAGGAAGAGTAAAAATAGAATTGAACAGATCTTGAATCCTAATAGACCTTGGTGCTTTTATACTGTTATACTAGTTCTATTCTCCTTTGAAGGAACAATATATGCGGTCAAAGTAGAAATAAACAACGATTTTCCTATCTTAAGCGTTATTATCCCATTATTGTATCGGAATTTTATATTTATAAATTAATTATTGAAGCTGTTCAAAAATTTGGGTTCATCAGATTAATGTTAAAGAGGTACAAGAGGCTATCGCTATATCAAAATGCGTTGTGTTACTTACTTTGGATCAAAAACGAATTCGAAGAAACATTTCTCAGATCTTATTGATGTACTCAAGCAAAATGAATCGAAATCACATCTGTCAATAAAACCTGGATCCACCACTACATTCCAAAAACAAAAAAAAACATTCGAGACTATGGATTTCTGCTTCGAAAAAGGCAAAAATGGTTTCATCGGTCTGAAAAGCGATGGCGACTGTTTTTGGGTATAATCACGGGATTGTGTGCATCGACTATCAACAAATATAATAACAATAACAGAACGAACGAACGAATCATTGCTTGAGTTGAGAAAGTTTCGAGTATCGGAGGAGGACTAAAAGTATAAACTTAAAAGAAGATTAAGTTTAGAAAGAAAAATGGAATGGAAAAAGTTAACAAAAGTTTTTTAGATCCGATGGAGTACTAAGAATTAAGTACTTAGCGATCAAAAATGAAAATCAAGTTTTATTTATATATATTTATATATATTTTTTTAAATTCTGAAATAAATACTCATCATATACCCGTAAAAAGAATGTCTTTCAACAAGAATTCAATTATATCAAATTTAATTTGATATCGAATCTCCTGCTGGAAATGAAAGCAAAGTCTAGTTAATAAAAACTGCAGACGTATGATCAATTCAATTGAAACAGAATGAATAATGTTAAAACGAATCCCAATATTTCTCAATTAAGTGGCAATATAGAAAGAAGATAATTAAAAATGTTATTATGTCCAAGATTTGGACAGTTTATTAAGGCATGTGATACCTCACCCCAATCAAAGTGTAATTAGTTGTGTTGAAATGAATATTTTTTATTAAATCAGACGTTTTTTAACATTATTATAAGTAGGGTTCACGCCAGCATGGCGACATAGCGACAATTGTCACCAAATCATCAAGAAATGTCGCCAAAATCATACACATCGACGACAAATTTATGGCCCAAAATATTTTTAAAAAAACCTACCTATGTTTTTGCATAAAAGAATTTATATATGCCGAAAAAATATGTATAAAAGTGTGTGTAGCATGCATATGTTAATTTTTTTACTTTTGTCTACCACGTTATATTTTTGGACCACTAAATCATAACTTAGGTGGTCCTTTTGGACCACTAAATTTTCATTGCTGGTGTGAACCCTAATTATTAGAAATATTGTGTTGAACTAGTTACGAAATTTCCCATAAAGAAACCTAAAGATATTAATTGGAAATCTTGGATGGAGTACGATTGATTTTGATTTTGTGAGAATCAAATTCTGTGAAGAGACTGTCAACAATACATTATCGTATTATGATTTCAAAAAATTCCATTATGTGATCGTTCAGGATGAAACTTTTTAATACAGTTTTTTAAACGGATGCATAAAGATTTTCAACAAAATTCTGCATAACGCTTACGATTTCTCATCATTATTTACGGTTCTACTTCATCCACTTCCTCAAAAAGTTTCACGAACTGTAGCTGTTCAGGAATTTGGTATTATTAAGTAAGCTACTTCATCATAAGTTCTTTTACGATCATCATAAGTATCTTTATTCTCTGTTTTTCGGTAATCTTGGTCAAATTTTAAAATTTTAATTTGGAACGACTGTGACTTCGAAGCGATTAGACGTATAATTATGCAGTCTTTATAGTTTATGATCCGGGAATAGAAAATTATATTATACCTCATCTGTTAATCAGATGAAACACTGAAAATTAAAAAAAAAAAAATGTATTCTGATTCTGACAACTGATTTGTTGTGCAAGAGACAAGGATACGACAGCGCTGCGCTGCGTCGCGCAATAAACTGCGTCATACATGTTAAAACATAATCAAAAATTTTATTTGCTTTTTAAAAACTGATTAATGAAGAAATTGTTATATTTATAAAAAATAAAAATGACAATTATACTATGGAGATGTGCAGTGAAAATGTCCGCGTCGTTAACGAATGATGCAGATCTTTTCTCGGAAAAAAATGGAAGGTCCTCATGAATTCACGTCTTTAATGTCGATATATAGTTTTTGAAAAAGATTTTTCGGCTGTTAATGATATTCAATTTCAATACCACCATACGGATAGTCGCTCAAACAAGTTTTGCGAACGATATTCTTTAATTCCATGTGGTGGAGCGTGACTGTTGCGAACTGTATTAAACTTAATCCGTAGGAGTTTGGTTGGTTTATGAATAATCACTTGAAACCTGGATGGTTTGTTGGAGACGCAACTCCGCTAAAAATTGATAATATTTTACAAGAGAAATGTAATAATGATGATGATGATGATGATGATGATGATGATGAGAACGAAAATGGAGCAAAATACTCAAATGATAATGATGGAGAAAATTCGCCATGCGATAACCGAGATTTCGATGATTACGGTACAACTTCAGATAAGTCGGATCAAGAATAAATAATTGATTTTTGCCTTACAATTATTTTCAACATAATTTAATTACACTAATTTTCTATTGATAATAATAATAATGATAACAAACAAATATTTTGATTCTCTTGTTTTAAAATTTTTTAAATAATTAATTTCAGCATATATAAATTATAATTAAGGAATTCTATAAAATTTGTAGGCAAAATAGCAAAAATAAAAGTAGCGTGGGCACAAATTAGTCTCCAAACCAATAGAGCTGCTCCATAATTTGGTGTTATGAAGCCAGAATTGGAGTGGGTATTATTAGAATTAAAAAAGTGTTATAATAAGTTAAAATTAGATTTGAGGACCCATCTTAGCTAGTGCAATGGAAACCTTATACTTCGGGAAAGGTATTATGAATGTTGATAAAAAAAACAATATTCCAGTTTTAAAATATAAGTCCAATAGTCGAAATTTCTTATGGCATAACACGAAGAAAAATCTCAGATTAAATTGGAATAACTCAATGTTGATTTCTAAGAAAGCTGCAGAAAAATGGTAAAAAACTCTCAATCCAGTTCCAAAAATTTTTGTGATCTACTCCATCTATCAGAATTTTAGTTTAGAATAGAAACATTTTTATTAGTAATGATGGTTTTCTCAAAATATCTCGAAACCGCAAAGTCCCTAACTTCAATTCGAATCAACAAATTTATTTATCAAAAATGTTTTTAAGAAATTGTAACACGTGATGTTTTTACGCTAAAAGTATTATCAAACATTAAAAAAGGACATCTGTCATTATCAATTTATGGTCAATCTTCACAATATGAAAAGATGCTCACAAAAAAAAACTGCCGTTTTGTACGTTTAATATAGTGGAATTTAAAAGATATCCCTCGTTTTATTTATACCAAACCATTAACTTTCCCTCTGCTTCTGAAATGTTTTCTACAAACGGAATAACATATTTTTTCACGTTTGCTTAGCGACCATATCGGCACATTCATAGCCGTTTATTCCAAAATACGATGTAACTTTGTTGGAAAAGTGATTTGATATTTTTGAATAATTCTATTTATGTTTTCATAAAAAGTAGGACAACTCACATAATAAATCTTAAATCAAAGTGATTTTTCTGTAGGGTTAATTTCAAGAAACCCAATTTTGATATATTTGGTAGCAAAGTCCTGGAACCTGTAATCATATCTTGCATACTTTACGGATTGAATAAATTGTCGATAAATATTGGAATAATGAGGAAATGGAAAATTAACAGAAAAGGACGTGGAATTCGCAGGGTCTCGGGTCTCCCATGATTTTCCTCTTCCCTATTAATTATTTAGAGAAGGACTTCATCCAACATGGGGCCCAAGACCTTTCTGTTTGCAACCCAACTTTCCACTGGCGATGTTCTTATTAAATAAGGATGTAACATGTAATTTTTTTTAAATAATTCGAAGCAGTTTCGGTATGACATTAGCAATTGCAAGAACTAGACTTTTAAAAGTTGCTGCCAGAAAAAGTATATCTCAATTCAAGAAATACATGGTTTACACTGGGCTCAATACTAAGAAACACATAGCTTTGCGAATGCCAATATAAGATTTTTTAAAGTCAAATATAGATGTTGCGACATTCCAATTTTTCTCTAGTCAAGAAAAACAACAATAGTTTCCACTATTTTAATTTAAATTTGCGATCCTCCGAATGTAGTAGTATGGTACTCGGAAGAATAAGTAAATTCACGAAAAATTAATAAATTTTTATAATATGCTTCTCGATTTAAAAATTTTCTCCCTATATTTGCTTCTTATAATAAAAATGCGCCGTAGAATGCACTCCAAGCATGAATGCGAGATAATCTTTACGAATGGGTGGAAATTCATACGAGATTAAATTAGGCCAAAAAAAAAATTAAAATTGCGCTACTGGAATTCCAATTTAACAATATTGAATTATGTTTCTGAGTACGGGAGCTGTTGGTGAAGTTTGTCAAACTTCTAAAAACTGTTAAATGACTCTTTGTTTATAAGGTTAGCTTATCTAAAATATCTAATAATTACACTTTCCGGTTCTCAAATTGTATAGAAAGTGTTGAGAGAGTATATCTATTGATAAAGGTTTAAAGCATTACAAAATCAATCAATCAAAATCAAAATATATATTTGTTGCACAGAGTATGATTATTAGAAACTTCAATAGAATGGAGAGCCACTGTTAAAAGCATCCTTCTTCGACGAATAATCCATTCCTCGAACTTACTCACAAATAATTCTCTTCTCTGTCTTCTATTGCTGGAAAAGCAACATGATCACCTTTAGAATGACCGACCAGAGCAAGACGAATGCAAGACCAAGGTCTAGTATTATACTGTTTACACTACCACTAAATCAACACTGAAGGTAAGCTCAAACCTATTAACTTGACATACCCCTGTTTCATATCAAATTTTCCCACCAATAAACCTTTTAAAATTCACAATCGAGGTCGAGCAAAATAATGGAAACAATTTTCTTGATGTCACATTATATAAAAGTAACAATAACATAAGAACAGAAAGGAATACAAAACCAAACAAGATCCTCAAGATATTCATATCATTCATTGTCACAATAAAGATCAGTGATAATGAGTTTGGCTGATAGATCTATCCAACTATCGGATCCTGAATTTAGATGATTAGCTATTCAAAAAGCAAAAACTGCGTTCAAAGAAAATAATTATCCGGATTCACAATGAATGAAAAAAACCAGCTTAGCAATGGCTTTAAAAGTGTTACTGCTACAGACCCCGATGATCGTGAACGTTCTGGTCGTTCAATTGATATGGTTACTCCAGGAAACATAAAAAAAGTCTATAAATAAAGATATCAGAAGGCGGTGTGGTTACAATTATGTATGGACATTTGACAATGGACCATGGGTGCCGCGTTTACTGACAGTTGATCAAAAACAACAACGTGATGATGAATCAGAGCAGTGTTTGGCCAAGTTTACACGTAATAGATCAGATTTTTTGCGTCGATATGTAACAATTGATGAAATATTCCGGAATCAAAACGATCATTATCTGAGTTGACTGCAGCCGGTAAACTACTTCCGAAGCGTCCAAAGGAACAACAGTCAGCTAGGAAGGTTATGGTTTCAGTATTTTGGAATGCGCATAGAATATTGTCCATCGACTGTGAAGCAATTGCTGAAACTGAAGGAGATCACATTGATGAATAAAATCTTTTTTCTTCTTAATTAGTCACACGACTTGAAAAAACTGGAATGTGGAAATATTTAGTTGGTTAGCCTACAACTAAATAAAACCAAAAAAAAACTTATAAATGTTCGAAGTTCAGCCTATCGATCATCTCGTTCCTTGCGTTTATCGGTACGGTATATACCAAGCTTTAAGATATCCTCAAAAAGAGTTGGTATTAATACATAATCAAAAATTTCTTGGAAATAAATAAAAATTTGTACTATGTACTATCGAAGATCATATTACTGACACAAAGAAAAACTTGAAAGAGATTAATGATATTTTTCATCTAGTAGGCTAGTATCAAGTAAGCAAATGTTGTAAAAAATCATCCTAATAAGTGGATTGCCACCGCGTTCCCCTGAATTAAATACAATGGATTCATTTTTTTTATATCTTTTATATCTACACCGGTAGGTACAAGGAACGAAATGAACTTTCATTGTGACACTATGAAGCAAAATATCGGAATGCTCTTCCAATACGATGTAATACCTCCTGTAATTATTTTCAATAAATAAATAATTACAATTCATAATAATTTTCTTCAGTATGTCTCTGCATGACGAACGGTTTCTTTGGAATGTACAACGACCTAAAAATCTACATATCTCCTAAACCATAAATTTCATCGAGTTAAATCTTTTTGTTGAAAAATCGATTGGAAAATACGTAATTATCCATTAGAAATTCATGATGTTCGAATGTATAATTTAGAAAATATACTCAAATATGTTTTTTTTAGGTCGCAGCTTTATTTTCACGTTATCTACTAGCTCCAGAATTTCTTCATCATCAAATCCCGGAGCACTCTGTATTGGATTTAGAATAAAAACAGACTTTATAAGATCAAGTCAAAAAGAGTGAACCTCGGGATTGTGAAGTTTTTGTGCCAAAATATCTCTATTGTAAATCTTTCTAAAACAAAACTTGTTTCAAGTATGAATCCATAAATTCGTCTTTAAACTACAAAAGAATAAAATTATTGATACACTGATAGTCAAAACGAAGCAAAGGGCGTTAATTGGACCTCGGGCGGACGATTACTATTTAGTAAAGTCACTCCCATCTGATTGATAGAAAATTTAGAAATTTAATAAATTCATTTCATCGAAATTATGGTTCTAACTAAATAATGATTCAAAATCAATATAAATTTATTTCTAACCATGGTTAAATTCTATTTTCATGCATATACAGTAATTATACCTACTTATAAGCAGGTAAGTATTTCAATTAATCTAGAAATGAATATTTCTTGGTTAGACTTGGCTGTAAGAGTAACACCGTTTTCGATTATGTAAACTCGGCGTTTATAGAGGTTTTTGTTGATAGCGTAATCGTAACTATTCAACTCGATACGCTCATTCAAATTTATGAAAAAACCGTACATTAACAATGTATCGTACAAACAAAAGTTTTTTACGAGTCTGGTTTTATTTTGGTATAAAATGGATGAACAATGTAATTAAGTTAAGGTTTATTTTACTGAAACGGGTTGTTGGGATTTGCACATCGTAAAAGCGAAGTTGGGAGTATTATTAATTTTATTTTAAAAACGTATCCAACTTCGTTCAAGTTAAATTTGTAACACAAATTAAAACAAGTTCAAGTTTCAATTGCTTTTATCATATTAGTTAGAGAATACATTACTGAATAATTTGATATTTTTATCTTATTAGGGTGAGAAATGAATTTGGCATTTTTTAATTCTTTCATTACTGTCAGTTATTTTTCTCTTAACAAATTTGTTAGGTATAGTTTATTTGAAAATGCATTATAGCAGTTTTTTGAGCTATATACATACTCTAGTTATAGCGGATTTCCTTGAAAATTTGGAATCATCATACCTATTTCATCAGGTTTACAAACATGACGTCTGAGTCTTGCTCTTTAGGGGTAAAATCATCCTTTCTGATAAAAACTAAGAAATAGACATTCAATGAGACGAATTCATATACAATTGACCCAGGTAATAAGTATCTCAATTCATAATAAAAATTGAAATATCAAGTAACGTTGGTACAAGAGTTGTCAGATGAGGATTTTGATATGACGCGAAAAGTTTGCAGACCTAATGATCGAAAAATGTTGAAACAAGACGATCCAAACTTTTAATGTTTTGGGATAAGGCCTAAATCGGCATAATTGTAGATACTAGTCACGTAACAATCCTCGTTGAATGCGTGAATCCCACAAATAATATCCCGAAAAACTGAATGTATGATCTGGAATAATAGACCACAAAATAATTGATCCCTTTTTCATGAAGGGTAACTTGAATAGTCCGGCTTATTTAGATTTGTTGGAAAATGGTTTTATATCTAATTTGACTCGAATATTTCCAAATCCAAGTAAGTATTTTCAATTAAATTTAAAAAAACTTCATTATTAAAACTTTTTAGACAATAACAATATCCCAAACGACAATAATTGGCTATAAAAAGATGGTGTCCCAACTCATTATTCGTGTGTGATGAGGCAATACCTAAATAATATTTTTCTCAGAAGATGGATTGGAAGGTGTGGTTTTATCGAATGGCCCGCGCGATCACCCGACATGAATCCTTTAGACTTTAGACAGCCAATATTCAGGAATTAAAATATAGGAGTACCACAGAGATAAGGAGAAGGGATGCTGCAAAATGTATTGCAAAGTTTTAAAAATCGCATGGCTAATTGTTAATTCAAAAATTCTCGTTTACAAAACGTTCATTCCCAACCCAAGTCAATGACTTCCGCAATATTTTAAATTTCGAACTCTTAACATACGAAAAAACTCAAATATTGTCATATTAATTGCATTCATTCTGCTGCTGTTAATTTGTGGCATTTACGAAGATGCTACGAATATTAAACATATACAGTTGCAACAGTTTTCCTTATTTTATATCTTCATCTATTAAATAATGCATCTCGATAATTGAAAAGGTGATGGAATAATTCGTTTTTATGCTTACAAAAAGTTACTTTGCAATTTTTTAGCATGTTTTGTTAACACAGTTACAATAACCCCAAGCCAATCGATTTGTTACAAAAATAACAATTCTCAGAATTCGCATCCAGACACATAAAAAAGAGATATCAATATTTTATTTCGGTACCTACAAAGGAAATAAAAATGTTAGTGATCGACGTAGGAGACTTTTTCCCAATTTATCACTTCTTAAAAGTTTGGAACGTCCCCTTTTATCCTCTCAGAACTATAAGAAACATTACGCATAAAACATGTGCATATATGTATATCCTAAGGAAAAAACGGGAGAGAGACATTCTTCTAAAATGTTCGATAGTCGCCGAAACTTTCGTAGCAATTTGACGTCTCGTTTTGCTATAAGAAATCAATCGAACAAAGCATAAAAATAAAATGAATAATCCACATCCTTGATATTGAAGAGTTAGCAATTAAACCTTTTGAGTTAATGGAGTGAGACCTTAGTTTACAAAAAGGTAATTTCTTAATTGTAAGTTGCTGTTTGATCAAGATTAAATGCCGCGGAAGGATAATTGTGTATAATTTGTTGAATAGTGCAAAACTTTGCTTATTAATTTGCTCCAATTTTATGAATCGTGAAATAATAATAGAAAAGACTGGAGAAGCAAAAAAAAAATACAAACAAACAACGAAGAATGTGATGGCAAAGTGCGTGAACAACTTTTCTGCAGGAAAAAAGGATTCTATCTAGAATTTATTGATACATGTGGATCCGGTCTGTGAAGTGCAGAGGGACTTAGAAAGAGAAATAAGAAAATTTAAATGAAAAAGAAAAAAGAAAACTGTCCGAAATCATATGAACAAAATAGAATTACACAATGCATCGAACATGTAGAAGGAACTTACATATAGTTCTTGGCTTCATATACTGAAGCTTTACTACACAAAGTTTGAACTTGCTACTTCGATCCATTTAATTATAGTTGAGCTCGAACGACCGCTCAGTTAAATTGTTCTGTGAAATGTCTCAAATTGAGTTTCGCGCTTTTATAAATTTTAGTCTATAGAAAGATTAACACCGAGCCTGATAAAAACAGAATGGAGGCCGTTTTCGGTGAAATGTGTCGATCATTTTTACTAAAATTAAAATTAATGTCCAGGTTGTTTCACTGGATATGAGAATCACCGGAAGATGTCCCACGTGCGGGAAGTCCTGTGACGGTGACTACTTCAGAAAACAATTAATTAGAAATTATTGTGGCCGGTGTCTATAACAAAAATAAATGCAAGGTAGAATTCTCGGCGCAGTGTAAAAGCATAAAATGTTGAGAGATTTTTTTGCTGCGAGGACTAAAAAAGGATAATCCGATCATTTGCAACAGGCGATGGAGCTCTAATCTATGGCCATAATCCGACATCGAAACGAGATTTCATGAAGTAGCATAAGAAAAAAGAGTCTGTGTTAAACAATGATTAACTTTAAGGAAACAAATACAACCGTGAACGCAACGCTTTAAGACAATGCTCCAGTCCACACTGTTTCGCTTACCAAACTTAATTAATGTGGCTTCACAGAGATTAAACACCATATATTCCTGATTTGGCCCCGTCCGACTATTATTTGCAAAGCTGAAGACCGAGTTAAGGGGTAGAATATTTAACAGCAACTTTGAAATTAAAAAAGCTACGTACGGATATTTTGACTTATATTTTTATAGAAAGCGGCATAGAAAAATTAGTCAGACGTTGTTAAAAGTGTATGGAAATGAAGGGAGAATATATTGAAAAATAATCACTGTTGTTATAATTTATGACGTTTCTATGTTAGTTAAAAATAATTGCGAAAGGAGGAAACTCAGTTTGCAAACGTACAAGATTTACGGCCACAAATCAATGTGGGTGGTCTATCTTTCTAAGTAGTTTATTTTAAAGAAATATTTATGAGTTATTTGTCATAACTGAAACAGGAATTAATTATAGAATTGGCGACATAGTAGTGAGGTTTCAGCGAAACATGATATTCGAATGGTAAGAGAGAAGAAGTACCGCAAACTAAAATGGGAGACACTTTTTGTTATAGCAATATAGCACAGTGACTCTTCTTTTACTAATTCATCAATGGTTTAGTTCTTTGAAGTTTAGAAGCATGAAGATTGGGTTAACGTGGAGCTTTCCTCCATTTCAATAATAGCGATTAGCTTTTTTTCATCTGGCATACATGTGATAGGATAGTTTTTGTGCCTGGAATAGTACAGTATGCCACAAGTCTGCACGGGTTTCAAACCAAAAAAATATTGGTGTGATTTTAAGGAAAAGCCGTGATCATCGTTTTTGAGGTATATAAGAGGACTTACTTAAAAATTACAATAAGAATTATCACTCCATTCATTACATTGCGTTCATTCTAATGTTTACTCGACTAAACTACTAACCTTGGTCAAACCATATTATAGAGATAGGCTAAAATACACACTCTACTCCTTTTAATATATTCATGAACAGCTTTCATAGGAATTCTTTAACATTATTAGATGTTATTATTCATTTTCCAATAAATAGAATAATTTGGAATTAATATCGTATCCCCCTGGTATTTTCCTTTTCTTATTATCTTGAAAATTTACTCTCTTATCTTTATTTAGTGACATCTAATTTATCCGTTACATTACTCAACATTAACGTCGTTTATCTACATACCATACACTAAAAAAGCTCTTAACAAAATCAATCTTGAGCAATCAACTCCGAAATAATTTTTTTATCTATTCCTAAAACACCAAAAGTGTTATAGCGGCAATTTCAGAACGAGATATATTTTCCGGTGATGCAGACCACCCTGTGTTCGGTTCGGTTATCTCTCATTGTTTCTCAACAAACGGATACTTCAGAACCTTTAAAATAATATAGTTGGCATGTTTTCTGAAAAAGGGTCATTTGAAAGGTGCATAAAAGTGAATAATTACAGTTGAAATGTACGAATAAACAATGGATGAAATGTGAATAATAAACGGAAAAAAATAGCGCGACAGTTCTAGAATTCTATAATAACTCTGCCAAGGCCTTAGCCCAACCAAGAAAGAAGGTGATTTAGATTTTACCCTGGGTGAGACTGCTCCTCCGTTGTTAACAGTAAAATATTGGCTAGCAGAGTTTGGTTAGGTTAGGGGACAATTCCAGATATGTTGAAGAAAATCCACAAAGAGGTACCAGATAATCATCGCATATTATCGTCTTCAAACTTGAAACATATGCTGTATAGATTATGTACTTTACACTATAGTGGCAACTCCGCGATCTCTAGATCAGACCAGGTAGTTTTGGGACCATCCTCGTAGGCTATGCAACGTCAGAAAAAGCTAAAAAATAAACGGAAAAATTCGAACACGTAATGTTGGAAAGATAAGTTTATGTGCAATAAATATAAAACAACATAAGAAAGTATAATATAACTAACTGTCCATATTGGCAATCATTCACAATTTAATCTCATTGTTCTATTATAATAGAAACTTTCATTTTTTATCATTAGAATCAATATATAATGTTATTATATAAACACCATGGTATTTTTCATTTTATCTTATCGCATACATCATCACTCATAATCCGATAGGTAATTATAAGTTGTGAAATAAAGCCATCGCCGTATTTTAACTTTCATTCATCGCCGCAATTAGATAAAAGAAAGCACGTATTGTTCCAATAAATTATATTCAAAATTAGAACTTAACCCAAGTTTTCTCAAGTTATTTATCACGTCATCAAACGATTAACATGCTCCTCGAGTGTATATCATTGTATATTGATTAATTGAAGCAGCAGCCTATTTATTTAAATACAAATGCAAACAACATCAATCCGGATAGAGTATCTACTATAACAAACGGCATTTAAAAATTATTAAATATTAATAAGTTTATGGTTGATATGTCAAGTACACGAAACAATTTTTTATGGTATCCATTTAAGTAAGTAGGTCATTAAAAACTAATTTCAGTGTATAAAAGAGAAGACGATAAAACTGCTTCAGTATAAAATTATAGAAAAACTTTTTAACCCGGCATACATTTTGTCTGCACCAGCACCATTTTTGGAGTTTTTTTAATTGTTATTTATCTTCAACTGTTCCAAATTTTCTCTGATATGAGATACTTCTCCTCACCTCAATCCGCCATCTGTACACGAAATAAGAATGTTAATTAATCGGAGACAAATCGGAAAAAGCAGAAACAGAGTTGCATATGTTTCATGTTCTACTGTTACTCCTATAAAAGGGAATGCATTGGAGATGTGGGTTGACATGAAGGTTTACTACCCAGGCGTCATAATTTAGCTACGACCTGGTTTTTTTGGTTCTAGAAAATCGAAAAATGGATGGATTTTAATGATTTTGGTCTCAAAATGTTCCATTTTACGGCGGATTTATAAAAAAAAGTTTTTCTACTATTTAAGGTTTAAAACTATTAAAAACCGCAAATTCAGCCACTACCCCCGTGTTTTTCATAAATTCGTCGTAAAATGGAACATTTTGAGACCAAAATTATAAAATTTATCTATTTTTCGATTTTTAATGGTTCAAAAACTATTAACATTGAAGAATATAGAACGAAACTATTCACGAAAATTGATTGTTTTTCATCGATTTCATTTTAAGCTATAAAAACTGAAAAAATCATTCTTTTTGGATTTTTTTTAAATTGTTTATTAATTTATGTAGAATACAGAAAAAAATATAAGAATTTTATCTGATAATTTTATCTGATTTTTATCTGATAATGAGATAATTCCAGCCATTTCTACTAATTTTTTTTATAATTCCGCCGTAAAATGGGAACATTTTGAGATCAAGATCATTAAAATCCATCCATTTTTCGATTTTCTAGAGCCAAAAAACCAGGTGACCGCGAAAGTGTATAATTACCATAATTTTTTGTAAAGGATTATTTTGCAAAACCGTTTTTTTTACTATTTAAAACAGTAAAACTATGAGAAATTTTCATTCCAGCCATTTCTACTAATTTTTTTATAAATCCGCCGTAAAATGGGAACATTTTGAGATCAAGATCATTAAAATCCATCCATTTTTCGATTTTCTAGAGCCAAAAAAACCAGGTGACCGAGAAAGTGTATAATTACCATAATTTTTTGTAAAGGATTATTTTGCAAAACCGTTTTTTTTTACTATTTAAAACAGTAAAACTATGAAAAATTTTCATTCCAGCCATTTCTACTAATTTTTTTTATAAATCCGCCGTAAAATGGGAACATTTTGAGATCAAGATCATTAAAATCCATCCATTTTTCGATTTTCTGGAGCCAAAAAACCAGGTGACCGAGAAAGTGTATAATTACCATAATTTTTTGTAAAGGATTATTTTGCAAAACCGTTTTTTTACTATTTAAAACAGTAAAACTATGAAAAATTTTCATTCCAGCCATTTCTACTAATTTTTTTATAAATCCGCCGTAAAATGGGAACATTTTGAGATCAAGATCATTAAAATCCATCCATTTTTCGATTTTCTAGAGCCAAAAAACCAGGTGACCGCGAAAGTGTATAATTACCATAATTTTTTGTAAAGGATTATTTTGCAAAACCGTTTTTTTTTACTATTTAAAACAGTAAAACTATGAAAAATTTTCATTCCAGCCATTTCTACTAATTTTTTTATAAATCCGCCGTAAAATGGGAACATTTTGAGATCAAGATCATTAAAATCCATCCATTTTTCGATTTTCTAGAGCCAAAAAACCAGGTGACCGCGAAAGTGTATAATTACCATAATTTTTTGTAAAGGATTATTTTGCAAAACCGTTTTTTTTTACTATTTAAAACAGTAAAACTATGAAAAATTTTCATTCCAGCCATTTCTACTAATTTTTTTTATAAATCCGCCGTAAAATGGGAACATTTTGAGATCAAGATCATTAAAATCCATCCATTTTTCGATTTTCTGGAGCCAAAAAACCAGGTGACCGAGAAAGTGTATAATTACCATAATTTTTTGTAAAGGATTATTTTGCAAAACCATTTTTTTTACTATTTAAAACAGTAAAACTATGAAAAATTTTCATTCCAGCCATTTCTACTAATTTTTTTTATAAATCCGTCGTAAAATGGGAACATTTTGAGATCAAGATCATTAAAATCCATCCATTTTTCGATTTTCTAGAGCCAAAAAACCAGGTGACCGCGAAAGTGTATAATTACCATAATTTTTTGTAAAGGATTATTTTGCAAAACCGTTTTTTTTTACTATTTAAAACAGTAAAACTATGAAAAATTTTCATTCCAGCCATTTCTACTAATTTTTTTATAAATCCGCCGTAAAATGGGAACATTTTGAGATCAAGATCATTAAAATCCATCCATTTTTCGATTTTCTAGAGCCAAAAAACCAGGTGACCGCGAAAGTGTATAATTACCATAATTTTTTGTAAAGGATTATTTTGCAAAACCGTTTTTTTTACTATTTAAAACAGTAAAACTATGAAAAATTTTCATTCCAGCCATTTCTACTAATTTTTTTTTATAAATCCGCCGTAAAATGGGAACATTTTGAGATCAAGATCATTAAAATCCATCCATTTTTCGATTTTCTAGAGCCAAAAAACCAGGTGAGCGCGAAAGTGTATAATTACCATAATTTTTTGTAAAGGATTATTTTGCAAAACCGTTTTTTTTTACTATTTAAAACAGTAAAACTATGAAAAATTTTCATTCCAGCCATTTCTACTAATTTTTTTATAAATCCGCCGTAAAATGGGAACATTTTGAGATCAAGATCATTAAAATCCATCCATTTTTCGATTTTCTGGAGCCAAAAAACCAGGTGACCGAGAAAGTGTATAATTACCATAATTTTTTGTAAAGGATTATTTTGCAAAACCGTTTTTTTTTACTATTTAAAACAGTAAAACTATGAAAAATTTTCATTCCAGCCATTTCTACTAATTTTTTTTATAAATCCGTCGTAAAATGGGAACATTTTGAGATCAAGATCATTAAAATCCATCCATTTTTCGATTTTCTAGAGCCAAAAAACCAGGTGACCGCGAAAGTGTATAATTACCATAATTTTTTGTAAAGGATTATTTTGCAAAACCGTTTTTTTTTACTATTTAAAACAGTAAAACTATGAAAAATTTTCATTCCAGCCATTTCTACTAATTTTTTTATAAATCCGCCGTAAAATGGGAACATTTTGAGATCAAGATCATTAAAATCCATCCATTTTTCGATTTTCTGGAGCCAAAAAACCAGGTGACCGAGAAAGTGTATAATTACCATAATTTTTTGTAAAGGATTATTTTGCAAAACCGTTTTTTTTACTATTTAAAACAGTAAAACTATGAAAAATTTTCATTCCAGCCATTTCTACTAATTTTTTTTATAAATCCGTCGTAAAATGGGAACATTTTGAGATCAAGATCATTAAAATCCATCCATTTTTCGATTTTCTAGAGCCAAAAAACCAGGTGACCGCGAAAGTGTATAATTACCATAATTTTTTGTAAAGGATTATTTTGCAAAACCGTTTTTTTTTACTATTTAAAACAGTAAAACTATGAAAAATTTTCATTCCAGCCATTTCTACTAATTTTTTTATAAATCCGCCGTAAAATGGGAACATTTTGAGATCAAGATCATTAAAATCCATCCATTTTTCGATTTTCTAGAGCCAAAAAACCAGGTGACCGCGAAAGTGTATAATTACCATAATTTTTTGTAAAGGATTATTTTGCAAAACCGTTTTTTTTTACTATTTAAAACAGTAAAACTATGAAAAATTTTCATTCCAGCCATTTCTACTAATTTTTTTTATAAATCCGTCGTAAAATGGGAACATTTTGAGATCAAGATCATTAAAATCCATCCATTTTTCGATTTTCTAGAGCCAAAAAACCAGGTGACCGCGAAAGTGTATAATTACCATAATTTTTTGTAAAGGATTATTTTGCAAAACCGTTTTTTTTTACTATTTAAAACAGTAAAACTATGAAAAATTTTCATTCCAGCCATTTCTACTAATTTTTTTTATAAATCCGCCGTAAAATGGGAACATTTTGAGATCAAGATCATTAAAATCCATCCATTTTTCGATTTTCTGGAGCCAAAAAACCAGGTGACCGAGAAAGTGTATAATTACCATAATTTTTTGTAAAGGATTATTTTGCAAAACCGTTTTTTTTACTATTTAAAACAGTAAAACTATGAAAAATTTTCATTCCAGCCATTTCTACTAATTTTTTTTATAAATCCGTCGTAAAATGGGAACATTTTGAGATCAAGATCATTAAAATCCATCCATTTTTCGATTTTCTAGAGCCAAAAAACCAGGTGACCGCGAAAGTGTATAATTACCATAATTTTTTGTAAAGGATTATTTTGCAAAACCGTTTTTTTTACTATTTAAAACAGTAAAACTATGAAAAATTTTCATTCCAGCCATTTCTACTAATTTTTTTTATAAATCCGTCGTAAAATGGGAACATTTTGAGATCAAGATCATTAAAATCCATCCATTTTTCGATTTTCTAGAGCCAAAAAACCAGGTGACTGCGAAAGTGTATAATTACCATAATTTTTTGTAAAGGATTATTTTGCAAAACCGTTTTTTTTACTATTTAAAACAGTAAAACTATGAAAAATTTTCATTCCAGCCATTTCTACTAATTTTTTTTATAAATCCGTCGTAAAATGGGAACATTTTGAGATCAAGATCATTAAAATCCATCCATTTTTCGATTTTCTAGAGCCAAAAAACCAGGTGACTGCGAAAGTGTATAATTACCATAATTTTTTGTAAAGGATTATTTTGCAAAACCGTTTTTTTTACTATTTAAAACAGTAAAACTATGAAAAATTTTCATTCCAGCCATTTCTACTAATTTTTTTTATAAATCCGTCGTAAAATGGGAACATTTTGAGATCAAGATCATTAAAATCCATCCATTTTTCGATTTTCTAGAGCCAAAAAACCAGGTGACCGCGAAAGTGTATAATTACCATAATTTTTTGTAAAGGATTATTTTGCAAAACCGTTTTTTTTTACTATTTAAAACAGTAAAACTATGAAAAATTTTCATTCCAGCCATTTCTACTAATTTTTTTTATAAATCCGTCGTAAAATGGGAACATTTTGAGATCAAGATCATTAAAATCCATCCATTTTTCGATTTTCTAGAGCCAAAAAACCAGGTGACTGCGAAAGTGTATAATTACCATAATTTTTTGTAAAGGATTATTTTGCAAAACCGTTTTTTTTACTATTTAAAACAGTAAAACTATGAAAAATTTTCATTCCAGCCATTTCTACTAATTTTTTTTATAAATCCGTCGTAAAATGGGAACATTTTGAGATCAAGATCATTAAAATCCATCCATTTTTCGATTTTCTAGAGCCAAAAAACCAGGTGACTGCGAAAGTGTATAATTACCATAATTTTTTGTAAAGGATTATTTTGCAAAACCGTTTTTTTTACTATTTAAAACAGTAAAACTATGAAAAATTTTCATTCCAGCCATTTCTACTAATTTTTTTTATAAATCCGTCGTAAAATGGGAACATTTTGAGATCAAGATCATTAAAATCCATCCATTTTTCGATTTTCTAGAGCCAAAAAACCAGGTGACCGCGAAAGTGTATAATTACCATAATTTTTTGTAAAGGATTATTTTGCAAAACCGTTTTTTTTACTATTTAAAACAGTAAAACTATGAAAAATTTTCATTCCAGCCATTTCTACTAATTTTTTTTATAAATCCGCCGTAAAATGGGAACATTTTGAGATCAAGATCATTAAAATCCATCCATTTTTCGATTTTCTAGAGCCAAAAAACCAGGTGACCGCGAAAGTGTATAATTACCATAATTTTTTGTAAAGGATTATTTTGCAAAACCGTTTTTTTTACTATTTAAAACAGTAAAACTATGAAAAATTTTCATTCCAGCCATTTCTACTAATTTTTTTTATAAATCCGTCGAAAAATGGGAACATTTTGAGATCAAGATCATTAAAATCCATCCATTTTTCGATTTTCTAGAGCCAAAAAACCAGGTGACCGCGAAAGTGTATAATTACCATAATTTTTTGTAAAGGATTATTTTGCAAAACCGTTTTTTTTACTATTTAAAACAGTAAAACTATGAAAAATTTTCATTCCAGCCATTTCTACTAATTTTTTTTATAAATCCGTCGAAAAATGGGAACATTTTGAGATCAAGATCATTAAAATCCATCCATTTTTCGATTTTCTAGAGCCAAAAAACCAGGTGACCGCGAAAGTGTATAATTACCATAATTTTTTGTAAAGGATTATTTTGCAAAACCGTTTTTTTTACTATTTAAAACAGTAAAACTATGAAAAATTTTCATTCCAGCCATTTCTACTAATTTTTTTTATAAATCCGTCGTAAAATGGGAACATTTTGAGATCAAGATCATTAAAATCCATCCATTTTTCGATTTTCTAGAGCCAAAAAACCAGGTGACTGCGAAAGTGTATAATTACCATAATTTTTTGTAAAGGATTATTTTGCAAAACCGTTTTTTTTACTATTTAAAACAGTAAAACTATGAAAAATTTTCATTCCAGCCATTTCTACTAATTTTTTTTATAAATCCGTCGTAAAATGGGAACATTTTGAGATCAAGATCATTAAAATCCATCCATTTTTCGATTTTCTAGAGCCAAAAAACCAGGTGACCGCGAAAGTGTATAATTACCATAATTTTTTGTAAAGGATTATTTTGCAAAACCGTTTTTTTTACTATTTAAAACAGTAAAACTATGAAAAATTTTCATTCCAGCCATTTCTACTAATTTTTTTTATAAATCCGCCGTAAAATGGGAACATTTTGAGATCAAGATCATTAAAATCCATCCATTTTTCGATTTTCTAGAGCCAAAAAACCAGGTGACCGCGAAAGTGTATAATTACCATAATTTTTTGTAAAGGATTATTTTGCAAAACCGTTTTTTTTACTATTTAAAACAGTAAAACTATGAAAAATTTTCATTCCAGCCATTTCTACTAATTTTTTTTATAAATCCGTCGAAAAATGGGAACATTTTGAGATCAAGATCATTAAAATCCATCCATTTTTCGATTTTCTAGAGCCAAAAAACCAGGTGACCGCGAAAGTGTATAATTACCATAATTTTTTGTAAAGGATTATTTTGCAAAACCGTTTTTTTTTACTATTTAAAACAGTAAAACTATGAAAAATTTTCATTCCAGCCATTTCTACTAATTTTTTTATAAATCCGCCGTAAAATGGGAACATTTTGAGATCAAGATCATTAAAATCCATCCATTTTTCGATTTTCTAGAGCCAAAAAACCAGGTGACCGCGAAAGTGTATAATTACCATAATTTTTTGTAAAGGATTATTTTGCAAAACCGTTTTTTTTTACTATTTAAAACAGTAAAACTATGAAAAATTTTCATTCCAGCCATTTCTACTAATTTTTTTTATAAATCCGTCGTAAAATGGGAACATTTTGAGATCAAGATCATTAAAATCCATCCATTTTTCGATTTTCTAGAGCCAAAAAACCAGGTGACCGCGAAAGTGTATAATTACCATAATTTTTTGTAAAGGATTATTTTGCAAAACCGTTTTTTTTTACTATTTAAAACAGTAAAACTATGAAAAATTTTCATTCCAGCCATTTCTACTAATTTTTTTTATAAATCCGCCGTAAAATGGGAACATTTTGAGATCAAGATCATTAAAATCCATCCATTTTTCGATTTTCTGGAGCCAAAAAACCAGGTGACCGAGAAAGTGTATAATTACCATAATTTTTTGTAAAGGATTATTTTGCAAAACCGTTTTTTTTACTATTTAAAACAGTAAAACTATGAAAAATTTTCATTCCAGCCATTTCTACTAATTTTTTTTATAAATCCGTCGTAAAATGGGAACATTTTGAGATCAAGATCATTAAAATCCATCCATTTTTCGATTTTCTAGAGCCAAAAAACCAGGTGACCGCGAAAGTGTATAATTACCATAATTTTTTGTAAAGGATTATTTTGCAAAACCGTTTTTTTTTACTATTTAAAACAGTAAAACTATGAAAAATTTTCATTCCAGCCATTTCTACTAATTTTTTTTATAAATCCGTCGTAAAATGGGAACATTTTGAGATCAAGATCATTAAAATCCATCCATTTTTCGATTTTCTAGAGCCAAAAAACCAGGTGACTGCGAAAGTGTATAATTACCATAATTTTTTGTAAAGGATTATTTTGCAAAACCGTTTTTTTTACTATTTAAAACAGTAAAACTATGAAAAATTTTCATTCCAGCCATTTCTACTAATTTTTTTTATAAATCCGTCGTAAAATGGGAACATTTTGAGATCAAGATCATTAAAATCCATCCATTTTTCGATTTTCTAGAGCCAAAAAACCAGGTGACTGCGAAAGTGTATAATTACCATAATTTTTTGTAAAGGATTATTTTGCAAAACCGTTTTTTTTTACTATTTAAAACAGTAAAACTATGAAAAATTTTCATTCCAGCCATTTCTACTAATTTTTTTTATAAATCCGTCGTAAAATGGGAACATTTTGAGATCAAGATCATTAAAATCCATCCATTTTTCGATTTTCTAGAGCCAAAAAACCAGGTGACCGCGAAAGTGTATAATTACCATAATTTTTTGTAAAGGATTATTTTGCAAAACCGTTTTTTTTTACTATTTAAAACAGTAAAACTATGAAAAATTTTCATTCCAGCCATTTCTACTAATTTTTTTTATAAATCCGTCGTAAAATGGGAACATTTTGAGATCAAGATCATTAAAATCCATCCATTTTTCGATTTTCTAGAGCCAAAAAACCAGGTGACTGCGAAAGTGTATAATTACCATAATTTTTTGTAAAGGATTATTTTGCAAAACCGTTTTTTTTACTATTTAAAACAGTAAAACTATGAAAAATTTTCATTCCAGCCATTTCTACTAATTTTTTTTATAAATCCGTCGTAAAATGGGAACATTTTGAGATCAAGATCATTAAAATCCATCCATTTTTCGATTTTCTAGAGCCAAAAAACCAGGTGACTGCGAAAGTGTATAATTACCATAATTTTTTGTAAAGGATTATTTTGCAAAACCGTTTTTTTTACTATTTAAAACAGTAAAACTATGAAAAATTTTCATTCCAGCCATTTCTACTAATTTTTTTTATAAATCCGTCGTAAAATGGGAACATTTTGAGATCAAGATCATTAAAATCCATCCATTTTTCGATTTTCTAGAGCCAAAAAACCAGGTGACCGCGAAAGTGTATAATTACCATAATTTTTTGTAAAGGATTATTTTGCAAAACCGTTTTTTTTACTATTTAAAACAGTAAAACTATGAAAAATTTTCATTCCAGCCATTTCTACTAATTTTTTTTATAAATCCGCCGTAAAATGGGAACATTTTGAGATCAAGATCATTAAAATCCATCCATTTTTCGATTTTCTAGAGCCAAAAAACCAGGTGACCGCGAAAGTGTATAATTACCATAATTTTTTGTAAAGGATTATTTTGCAAAACCGTTTTTTTTACTATTTAAAACAGTAAAACTATGAAAAATTTTCATTCCAGCCATTTCTACTAATTTTTTTTATAAATCCGTCGAAAAATGGGAACATTTTGAGATCAAGATCATTAAAATCCATCCATTTTTCGATTTTCTAGAGCCAAAAAACCAGGTGACCGCGAAAGTGTATAATTACCATAATTTTTTGTAAAGGATTATTTTGCAAAACCGTTTTTTTTACTATTTAAAACAGTAAAACTATGAAAAATTTTCATTCCAGCCATTTCTACTAATTTTTTTTATAAATCCGTCGAAAAATGGGAACATTTTGAGATCAAGATCATTAAAATCCATCCATTTTTCGATTTTCTAGAGCCAAAAAACCAGGTGACCGCGAAAGTGTATAATTACCATAATTTTTTGTAAAGGATTATTTTGCAAAACCGTTTTTTTTACTATTTAAAACAGTAAAACTATGAAAAATTTTCATTCCAGCCATTTCTACTAATTTTTTTTATAAATCCGTCGTAAAATGGGAACATTTTGAGATCAAGATCATTAAAATCCATCCATTTTTCGATTTTCTAGAGCCAAAAAACCAGGTGACTGCGAAAGTGTATAATTACCATAATTTTTTGTAAAGGATTATTTTGCAAAACCGTTTTTTTTACTATTTAAAACAGTAAAACTATGAAAAATTTTCATTCCAGCCATTTCTACTAATTTTTTTTATAAATCCGTCGTAAAATGGGAACATTTTGAGATCAAGATCATTAAAATCCATCCATTTTTCGATTTTCTAGAGCCAAAAAACCAGGTGACCGCGAAAGTGTATAATTACCATAATTTTTTGTAAAGGATTATTTTGCAAAACCGTTTTTTTTACTATTTAAAACAGTAAAACTATGAAAAATTTTCATTCCAGCCATTTCTACTAATTTTTTTTATAAATCCGCCGTAAAATGGGAACATTTTGAGATCAAGATCATTAAAATCCATCCATTTTTCGATTTTCTAGAGCCAAAAAACCAGGTGACCGCGAAAGTGTATAATTACCATAATTTTTTGTAAAGGATTATTTTGCAAAACCGTTTTTTTTACTATTTAAAACAGTAAAACTATGAAAAATTTTCATTCCAGCCATTTCTACTAATTTTTTTTATAAATCCGTCGAAAAATGGGAACATTTTGAGATCAAGATCATTAAAATCCATCCATTTTTCGATTTTCTAGAGCCAAAAAACCAGGTGACCGCGAAAGTGTATAATTACCATAATTTTTTGTAAAGGATTATTTTGCAAAACCGTTTTTTTTACTATTTAAAACAGTAAAACTATGAAAAATTTTCATTCCAGCCATTTCTACTATTTTTTTTTTATAAATCCGCCGTAAAATGGGAACATTTTGAGATCAAGATCATTAAAATCCATCCATTTTTCGATTTTCTAGAGCCAAAAAACCATGTGACCGCGAAAGTGTATAATTACCATAATTTTTTGCAAAACCGTTTTTTTTACTATTTAAAACAGTAAAACTATGAAAAATTTTCATTCCAGCCATTTCTACTAATTTTTTTTATAAATCCGCCGTAAAATGGGAACATTTTGAGATCAAGATCATTAAAATCCATCCATTTTTCGATTTTCTAGAGCCAAAAAACCAGGTGAGCGCGAAAGTGTATAATTACCATAATTTTTTGTAAAGGATTATTTTGCAAAACCGTTTTTTTTATTATTTAAAACAGTAAAACTATGAAAAATTTTCATTCCAGCCATTTCTAATAATTTTTTTTATAAATCCGCCGTAAAATGGGAACATTTTGAGATCAAGATCATTAAAATCCATCCATTTTTCGATTTTCTAGAGCCAAAAAACCAGGTGACCGAGAAAGTGTATAATTACCATAATTTTTTGTAAAGGATTATTTTGCAAAACCGTTTTTTTTACTATTTAAAACAGTAAAACTATGAAAAATTTTCATTCCAGCCATTTCTACTAATTTTTTTTATAAATCCGTCGTAAAATGGGAACATTTTGAGATCAAGATCATTAAAATCCATCCATTTTTCGATTTTCTAGAGCCAAAAAACCAGGTGACCGCGAAAGTGTATAATTACCATAATTTTTTGTAAAGGATTATTTTGCAAAACCGTTTTTTTTACTATTTAAAACAGTAAAACTATGAAAAATTTTCATTCCAGCCATTTCTACTAATTTTTTTTATAAATCCGTCGAAAAATGGGAACATTTTGAGATCAAGATCATTAAAATCCATCCATTTTTCGATTTTCTAGAGCCAAAAAACCAGGTGACCGCGAAAGTGTATAATTACCATAATTTTTTGTAAAGGATTATTTTGCAAAACCGTTTTTTTTACTATTTAAAACAGTAAAACTATGAAAAATTTTCATTCCAGCCATTTCTACTATTTTTTTTTTATAAATCCGCCGTAAAATGGGAACATTTTGAGATCAAGATCATTAAAATCCATCCATTTTTCGATTTTCTAGAGCCAAAAAACCATGTGACCGCGAAAGTGTATAATTACCATAATTTTTTGCAAAACCGTTTTTTTTACTATTTAAAACAGTAAAACTATGAAAAATTTTCATTCCAGCCATTTCTACTAATTTTTTTTATAAATCCGCCGTAAAATGGGAACATTTTGAGATCAAGATCATTAAAATCCATCCATTTTTCGATTTTCTAGAGCCAAAAAACCAGGTGACCGCGAAAGTGTATAATTACCATAATTTTTTGTAAAGGATTATTTTGCAAAACCGTTTTTTTTACTATTTAAAACAGTAAAACTATGAAAAATTTTCATTCCAGCCATTTCTACTAATTTTTTTTATAATTCCGCCGTAAAATGGGAACATTTTGAGATCAAGATCATTAAAATCCATCCATTTTTCGATTTTCTAGAGCCAAAAAACCAGGTGACCGCGAAAGTGTATAATTACCATAATTTTTTGTAAAGGATTATTTTGCAAAACCGTTTTTTTTACTATTTAAAACAGTAAAACTATGAAAAATTTTCATTCCAGCCATTTCTACTAATTTTTTTTATAAATCCGTCGAAAAATGGGAACATTTTGAGATCAAGATCATTAAAATCCATCCATTTTTCGATTTTCTAGAGCCAAAAAACCAGGTGACCGCGAAAGTGTATAATTACCATAATTTTTTGTAAAGGATTATTTTGCAAAACCGTTTTTTTTACTATTTAAAACAGTAAAACTATGAAAAATTTTCATTCCAGCCATTTCTACTAATTTTTTTTTATAAATCCGCCGTAAAATGGGAACATTTTGAGATCAAGATCATTAAAATCCATCCATTTTTCGATTTTCTAGAG
This sequence comes from Diorhabda sublineata, assembly GCF_026230105.1. Taxonomy (NCBI): domain Eukaryota; kingdom Metazoa; phylum Arthropoda; class Insecta; order Coleoptera; family Chrysomelidae; genus Diorhabda; species Diorhabda sublineata. The sequence continues at coordinate 533,891 of NC_079478.1, forward strand.
CCAAAAAACCATGTGACCGCGAAAGTGTATAATTACCATAATTTTTTGCAAAACCGTTTTTTTTACTATTTAAAACAGTAAAACTATGAAAAATTTTCATTCCAGCCATTTCTACTAATTTTTTTTATAAATCCGCCGTAAAATGGGAACATTTTGAGATCAAGATCATTAAAATCCATCCATTTTTCGATTTTCTAGAGCCAAAAAACCAGGTGAGCGCGAAAGCGTATAATTACCATAATTTTTTGTAAAGGATTATTTTGCAAAACCGTTTTTTTTATTATTTAAAACAGTAAAACTATGAAAAATTTTCATTCCAGCCATTTCTAATAATTTTTTTTATAAATCCGCCGTAAAATGGGAACATTTTGAGATCAAGATCATTAAAATCCATCCATTTTTCGATTTTCTAGAGCCAAAAAACCAAGTGACCGCGAAAGTGTATAATTACCGAGATACCGCTTACTGGGCACCAGGTTGTCAAAATGAACTTTGACGTTTCTAACATCAATGTTTAGAAAAATTTTGTTTTCACGAACGAAGTGTGAAAAAGAAAATGTCTACTGATTACATTTTTCATAATTCCATAGTAGAATGATTACTCCATTTATAAAAACAATATACAGTTCGTGAGGTCTTTTAATAATATTGGGATAATATTATTTGTTTTAGTTATAGTATATAGTCCAGTAATTTTTGACTAGTTTAGTGTTAGTTGATAAATATATTAATAAGAGACGTGTGTATATAACTTAACCCCGCTATAAAAGCAGTTTAAATAAATTACAAGAAACAGGAACATGAAATGTAAATAAATACATACACCAATGACAAAAAAATCAATTTAAATCCGGATAACAACAGATTCCACGTTATTAACGAATATTAATTTTTTATTTTAGTATTATTGGAATTTGGTAAAAAAATATTTACATAATCTTCTGAATGAATGGTAAATTATATAATATTATATTTCATTATCCCTGCGGACTTATTCTACAATTCATTTTTGCACGAGCAAGTAATTTCAAGTTTATAAAAATGTAATTTTAATGAAAGCTGTTTTACAGTTTCGCAGAAACCTGTTTTTAACCGGGGGCTGGAGATTCGATTGACCGATATAATGATTGATGGCCGAAATGGCGGAACAAACATTTCAGTCTCCTGTAAAATCTTTAGCTCCTTGGTAATTTTCTGTAAATTTACGTTAATTTTTGTGCTGATATTTAATAGAGTCTTGGGGCATTCACAACAATTAACTCCGAAACGGTATTTGGTGAGACACGTTAATCAATGGTAAGCTTATATTTTCAATTCCGATGACGATATTTTTTATTGAAAAAAAAAATGTGACACTTTTTTCAGCTCCATCACGTATAATTTTTTTACATAATAAAAATACAATAATGATAAAAGTCAACTATTTATTCGCACCAATCAACCGTTGTTTTTCTTATTTAAATTTATACACAGCTTCATGTTTACTCCTTTTTCTTGTAAAATCGTTTCTTTTTTTCTTTGATTCTTCTCTGAATTCGTTTTTGGTTTCCTTTTTTCGTTTCTCACTTCGCCCCATCCCATCTTCTTTCAACTTGTTCTTCACTGTAAGCACCCAGGTTTTTGGGAAAATATTTTATATGGGAGTGTGAGAAGTGAACTTTTAAGGTCATATCTTGCACCCTTGAGGTTTATACGTTGTCAGCACTGCTTAATTAGCCTCAATTCAATATGAAGAGGTGGCAATGACTTTCCAACTCCAGTCATTCGGGAACATCGGTGGACAGTTTCTTGTACAGTAGGGAATTTGGGTTAATCGTATTTTGTGCAATCGTGTACATTTAAAATAATAAGTTTTTCATTCACTAATAGTGGAGAATTATTGGAACATCTTTTCGTTGGTGTAAATGTCGCCCCTCCAAAAACGTCCTATTTTCCTGGTCAGCATCTCAGCATTTATAGTAATTCTAGACTAATCGAAAATTATTTCCGACGAATGTTCCTGAATTCGTTCGTTTATTACCCTATGTACTTTACGAATAGAGTATAAATTAGAATTAATTAAACGATCTCTTCTAACCACGGGGCGGATGATACTAAATAGATTAGTCTATTAGTTATCTTTTAGCTAAAATATATTTTGGTTAACTAGATACCGACAATAATTTCATTTTATAGAAGGTCCTTTGGCCACAATAAATAGCAGAATAATTGGAGATATTTTTTCGAGGGGACATTACGTGAATTACTACGGAATCTTTTAATTTCTAAAGACAACAAAGAACATGATTTCAAAAATATGGAATTACACCAAATGTGTAGCAGTAGTTGTAGTTTGTGACGATACGCCGCGTATATTTTTAAAGAAAAGAGCAGCACTCATGTTGAGTATAGTATTTGGTCTACAATTATTGTGAATTACTTCATTTTGTGGCTTCATTAATGAAAACTGATTTGTTTTGTTATCACTGTTGTTGCTCGATTGATTATTGAAAACCTTTTCAAACGCGGGATCATACACTACCCCTTTTTATTCATATATTTTGTAGGTCATAATCGTTATAGAGTGAAAGGGGCAGGGAATCATTTGGACGCAAAATGCAATTTCATATACCGAAAATATGACGATTGGGGGCAATTTACCTCTATACAAATTAACGAGGAATTAAAGTGTTTCAAAGTATAGCCCAAAACTTTTAAAAATTGATTTCTTTGCAACCCTTCAACTTAATAATTCCAAATTTGTATGAGACTTTTATTCCATAGATAAATTGTGTCTTTGTAACTTTTTTATTTTCGCAGTTTATTTTCCATAAAATCAAAATCCAAGAGTTGGTTATGATTTGATACATTAAGTTTTTTGTGAAGGAAAGTGGAGAAGAAACGTGGGAGAATATCGAAGGAGGTTTAGTAATCGAGTGGTTACTCACAGAGACACAGCGAGTGAATCTCTGTCGATTTATTTGTCAGGATATTAATTTTTAAAAGAAAACTGATGAGATATTACAAATATGCACACCTATCACTCGGTCTTACCCATCATTTTTTGATCAGATCAGTTATTTTATCAAACCCGCGAAATTTATTTGGATTTTCTTCATTTTAGTGTCACTGTTAGACACTTCTTAAACCGCCAATATCCAAAGTGGATTTAACGAGGAAACAATTGTGCTCAATATTGGCCTCCCCATTCACCGGACGACAATACATGTGATTACTATCTTTAGGGGGTGTTGAAGATGCATTACAAAAATTATTATCAATTTTGGGCAAAAAATAATTTTATGTTCAAGAGGAAATGATCATTTTCAGCAATTTTCCATTAAATTATGAATGTTTCATTAAAATTCATATCAAATGCTATGCGCAAATAATATTTATTTCGAATAAAATACCTCAAAACCCTCAAAAGGTTTCGATAAACTTTTATCTAATATCAATTAATGCCATTAAAAATACCAAACAAATCATCACATTCTGGATCTGGTGGGATCTTATATGGAATTGTCGAATTTGAAATATAAATCCACTGCCATCTATTGACTTTTTTCTGTAATAACATTGTTTAAAACATGTTTTCCTTGAAAATGATAGAGTTTTATGAAGAATTACAAATATATAGAAAGTTTTACAGTTACAAAATGTAAGGTTAATTCAATTAAACACCCAGAATGGTTCGCTCGACTTCTACTTACTGTTACGAACCCGCCCACCATAAAGTTATGATAAGATTTGGCGAATGCGCCGGTTCTCAGAAACCGTTTCATTCTTTTTCTACATATTTTTATATATACAGCGGCGATTCGTTTATATTATTTTTTACAATCAATTTCTAGGAATACCTTTTTATTTTTCAGAGAATTTAGTAAATACTAATTCGATGTCATCCCTAACACATCGATATAAAGTAGTAATTTGTTAAGAATTAGATAAGTGTAGTGTTAAGCATTAGTGGATAATTCTACCGCTAGAAATAGTTTAAATAAATAAGAAAAGCATTACATTACTTAACCATATGGACATACGGAATACAGTAACTCCAATACCCAGGGTAATCCCCCTGTAATCTGTCAGAGAAACCTTAAAACGTTTTATACATAGTAAAAGAGTGTCTGCGCATCCCAATGTGCTAGCCAGTTAGTGCTCGACAATGGTGGCACAATAAGATTGAAAAGTTTGCTGCCATCCGATCTGAACAACGAACACAGATCAGGCTTAGATTGAGATTCCAGATATTACTAGCTGGAGTGATTTTCCAAAAGTTATTAACTAATTTAGAGCCTCACTTTGAGGTTCTATGGCTCCTCGGGGATACAGCTTGGTATAGAAGTAAATTGCCCCATATTTTCGGCTCCCCTACATACCTCCGCTTTGTGTGATTACATTCATAATTACGTAAATGGATTTATATAGGATATATTCTATATTAAATTGTAATTTTTTTGATTCCAATCAAAATTGATATAATCATTAAAATTATACAGAAGGTGCAACAGAAAATAATCACATTGATATTTTGCAGTATTTCGTCGAATTTTTTTTTCTAAATATCACATTGTCACGATATAGACATCTATCATTTGTCAACCCCTTTCCTTTCCGTTCCTCAACTACTTATTTTTGAATAGATAATATACCAGGTGTGACACATCATTAGAAAGACATTTAGAGGGAGTATTCGCATGTAATATTTTTTCATGATTTTCGCAACATTTACACCGTCGTTGCAGAAAAAATCTAATCAAACTGCGATAATGGAATAATGGACTCATGATTCGCTATTGTTTTATTCTTTCAAAAGTATATTGAAACAATATTATAATTACGTCAAACTTGCGGCCGTGGAGTAGACAATTGTTCACTCGTATGTACCTGTGTTAGTTTTTCTTGGTTTTTCCGGTAGTGACACTTGTTTTGTATTGTTTCATAGTATTAAGTCCTTAGATACATTTTACATATATTTCAGTATGAACAATATAGCTGAAACCGAGTTTTTCTTTTGGACATTAGACTACAAATAACAATTCAAGCTATTACAAAATTTAGCACACTTGTACTAATTTTGTGATTAAGTTACGGGAGTTTTTTTGACATTAATCTCCATTGATGTGTTCCAAAGTTTTTCAAACATGAGTATGTTGTAAAATGTTAACCCAGTTGCGGTCTAAAGATACTAGGACCCCTTTTCGTTGGGTGCAAAGCGCTTTAGTCAGAATCCAACTCATTTTCCACAAGTTTCTAATTTACTTGCGTTTCAGATTATATTTACCTAAACTAAGCACAACACTGTATAGTGGACAAAAACCGATAAAGCCTCATTGCGGGAGAAAATTCCTCACTTCTTTTTGTAGAAACTTTTTAAGAAGCAATTTCGCAAAAAACTAGAAATAATAAGGTTTAAAATCGATGAAATAAACTCACAAATCACAAAAACTTACGACACAAGCATTTGTTTACCCCACGGCAACATCAGATAATTTTGCCAATTCCGTGATTGCTCAATTGTAATAAAACGAACATCAATTAAATCAAAAATAACGAGGATATATTGAAAAATTTCTATGTCAAAATATTTTATTACTCAACATATTCTCTTCTTAATTGGATACATTGATTACAGCGAACCTGCAACGTCTCTAGACTATTAAAAAAAAATGTTTCTTCTTGATCTGCAAACCAGACCTCCTCGTTGGAAGAAAATTTTCGACCTTTTAAACTTTTTTTCAGTTGGGGAAAGAGTTGATAGTCAGACGGAGCCAAATCTGGTGAATTAGGAGGGTGTTCTAGTAAATCAAACCCTAAATCACGATTTTTTTGCATGGAAACATGAGATTTGTTTGCAGGGGCGTTGTTCTGCAAAAACAAAACACCTTTGGATATTTTTCCGCGTCTTTTCTCTTTAATTTTTTCCCGTAGTGTGGTCAGTAATGTCGAATAGTAATCTCCAGTTATTGTTCTATCATTATCCAAAAAGTTAATCTTGATTACTTCACGGCAATACCAAAAAACTGAGGCAAGAACAGAGTGTCGCCATTCCATCGATTGTTGCTTTGTTTCTGGATCGTAGAAATGTACCCAAGTCTCATCCATAGTAACAATACGGTTTAAGAAGTCGAGCACAGATCGAACGCGATGCTTCTACCCTTGCACGCTTTTGGTCAACATTCAAACATTTGGGGATTTATTTTGCAGCAATTTTTCTCATGTCCAAATTGACGTGAACTATATGAAATATATCGTATGAAATATTTAGTGATTCAGATATCCGTTTAAGCCCAATTAGACGGTCTGATAAAATCGTGTCATTAACTGCATAGATATATTCGGGGACTGACTGACTTCCCGATCGGTCATCATCTTTAATGGGAAATTTACCTTTTTTGAAGCTTGCAGTCCAATTTTTCACCGGTCGCATACGAAGGACATTGATCACCAAGGGTATTAAGCGTAAATCTTCGTAAATCTGCTTACCTCTTAACCCTTTTAAATACAGGTACTTGATGATGGCTTGTTACCCCAATTTTTCGACTTTCACAATTTCGGTGGACATGTTTTTTCTTTTAATTTATTGCGTAGCTCTGGTTTACTTTACACTTACACTTCTACTAAGTTATTGTCCGTTGCTATGGTAACGCAATATTTTGTTTACGCATGGAACTGGTCTAAGCTAATTAAATATCAATACATCCTCGTACAAATAATATTATGAATTAATATTGAATTTATGAATTAGGTGTCCATCGACGTCATGGTTCGAAATTATATCCAACGTTTCGAAAAATTTCAAAGGTTATTCATATACTCTTCCCAGAACGCTAAATTAAGCCAATTAATAAAGCCTCTTCTTTTAATCCATTACCTAGGAAAAGGTTCATTAAAATATTGCTTTATACCTGTACCGTAAAGTATAGGTTGGTAAAAGAGAACGTCTGAGTACCCATCATTTTCGAGAACGGGATGAATCTAATAATGCTAATAATGATGTTTTTACGTTCAAATGTGTAACAAAATGGCCCAACAAATACGATCCTCATAAATTCCGGCCCGACAGTCATCATATCAGTGTAGTTGTCTGTCTGAAACATCCTCAAATATTTCCTGTACTAAATGTATCTGTTAAGGACGGAATTTATAATGTTCTCCGCATCCGAACGTGCAATAATAAATAAAGCTTATTGTCATGTAACAGGTGAGTTATTGGGAATATTCATAATACCAAGTCCGAAAAGTTACTAGAATAGTATGGATCAGGGTTGCAGACTCCGGGCGACAGAAATCCGGGACACTAAATCAATGTATAAGATTTTACAATCACCAAAAATTCACATATTAACCAAAAAAATGTGGTGAAGTGCAGTTTTTATTCATTCTTCATTAATCACTACTTTTTCCACTGATACTTTTTTGGCTACTTGTGGTATTTATCAAGTATCAATCTTGTTTAGAATTAGACAAAAATCAGTGCAAAGCTATGAGAAATTCGGGTGTTAACAAATCTGCGCAGCAGTGGCGTTAGAAGGAAGGATACTCAGTACACTGGACACAACAGCTTCTTTGGTACTAGCCAAAAACTGACCCTATTATCCTGAACTGTCAAAGTTAAATGCTTGCTAACAAAAAACTAGTTTTATGTTGATGTAGTACTCTACCTAACCTAACCAAATATGCTAGAGGACTATTGTTGGGTTCTTAATCGCGAAACCGCTCCTGGCGAATACAAACGACAAAAGAAAACCAAATGAATTATTTACAAGTTCGCTTATAAATTGGAATGTTCATATTTTGTATTAAACTTTTTCTTAAAAGTTGTGGGCGTTAGGGAGAAACCGAATACACATCACACAATATACCAAAAAAGCCCCAAAAAAAATTCGAGAGGCGACAAAACGCGTCTGCACGATTATGGTTTATTTCTCCATGTACTTTTTAAATGAACTATAGTAATATGTTTTGCTTTGTACTCGAGGTATGTTTCTGCTCAATTATAAAGAGTAAAATTATAGATACGACTAAATGGATTACAAGTCTGTTGAATGGAAAAATGTACTCTCAAAAAACATTGTTCGTTCGACTTTGACCAACATTTTACGTTTCATATAGATTTTCGTTGAAAAATTACATATACTCGTAAACATTCAGATAATATAAATAAAGGTCTATAGATGATTGGAATTTCTTTCTTACTACTGTGCGACTTACGATACATTCTTACGTATGTTATTTTTGTTTAGGTATTTTCACTTCACACATAACTACGATAAAAATAATCACTGGTACATCAGCCTTCGTCTGTCTGCGTTTCGTCTAGGAAGAAATTCGCCAGAAATTAGACCAGTGGAGAAATCACCAAAATACACACGATTTGGATAAAACCAAATGAAACAATACTTGAAATTGATGGTTCAATCAAATAATTTTATTATTATTGCTCTCATCACCAATTTCCTCGAGACTTTTGCGAAAACCAAACCATTATGGACTGTTTAGTTGCTGGAAAATAATCGTATAAGTAACTTTTGAATTATCGTCAATAAATATTTATTTTTGAAAGGCAATATGTTTTCGCAAATGAAAGAGGAGTTGATTACTGTGTGCGGAAACTTTGCACCATCATTTAAGATCACGAATTCAACCGTTGTCATATCAGCTTGACTGACGACGAGCCTCAACAAACAGAAGAAGAAGAAATATGCTTTATTGTCAAAAAATTGTTCAAAATCTGTAGACAGTGCTTGCTAGATATGGTCCTTTGAAGTTACGTGACATGAGGGTTCCTCCAAGAAAAAAGAGAATCTTCCGCAAAAAGACATATTTTACTGCTGATGTCGTTGAAAAACAGAAGAAACAAAATAGTACTGAGCCTTGAAACACTCCACATTCTATTGGCTTGTAAGATGGCGTCGTAACAACCCTTACAAGTACTGGTAAGCTGTCCTTGAATTGGGTGCCACTATATATCTAAAATTAAAAAATAATCAAGAAAGTGGGGTGGCAAAGAGAGACCTAATACGAGAGGCAAATAAGGTTTCATCGGCCGGAAAAGTGATGGTGACTATTTTTTTCAATATTCATGGGATTGTGTACATTGAATATCTTTAAAAAGGTGGCGGGAGAGTATAAAACATCGAGAGAAAAATTGCGAACAATCGACCGCACTTGAAAGAAAATTTCCATCATTAATTGTACTTCGAATTGCATGACCACCCACCGTATTCATCAGATTTGGCTCTCGGCAAATTTTTAGAATGAAAATAACATCATACTGTTTCTCAAATAGAAGTACCCAATTAAATAATATTAGATTATGATTTGCATTGACAGTGATTGTAATTGAACATATTTTACTAGCCTATTACTTGGAAAACATTAAATCTAAATTTAACCTCTAAATAAACGTCTCTCGAAGACTTCAATGTAAACATCCAATAAAATTTCTAGGATTTTCTATGTAGTATTGACTATGTTTGTGTAAGTTTACATGCATTTAGGTAAGTAAAGGAAAACGAACTAGATTTTGTCTAATGATCAACAAACAAGAGAGTTGGATCAATGCGGTTGAAATAAATAATATGGGATGAAGATTCGGAAGACTTTCTAAGTTTCTAAGTATTAGCGTGGTTTTTTACACAGAGCCCTAGAAAAAGAAAGGATCGATATGTAAGTCGAATGTATGATTAAAATATAATGAAAATGTTTAGTAAATTACAAAACAATTTGACAAATTTCAAATGCAACGTGAAATATAATCTTTGGACTGCGGTGTACTTAATTATCCCCGTTTTTTTCACCTCTTGACAAAGTTTCATCCTGTTTATGGCATATAGACAGTTCACAATTCACAAAAGTGGTACGAAATTTTATAAATGTACTTTTGTTTATACTGATATCTATATCGGAGCTTTTTATTGCTATAGCCTTTCTGCAATACTAGATTTTATGGCCAAGTTTACGTGTGGAATGTTGTAAGATATAAATATGGGAATGACCTGAATCTACTTGATTGACTACCCAGAACACATTCAATCAATTACTAGATGGTCTCTCTCGTTGGCGGCTACCCTTCAATTCTCTATTTCAAGAATTCTGGGTCCTCCTTTTACGCAGTCCAACCTCCCAACTTTTCTTTTCCGAACTTATTCGGCATTGAAGAAATTTACCACAGCCTTGAAAGTACATCTTAATTTACTACTTATATGTCTCTCTAGCAAATTCTAGATTATGATGTAACCTCCAATAGTTATTTTATTTGGCTGGATTATATACTGGGTGTCTCAGGATTAATGGGAAAAAGTCGTGAGCAAAGAGTTATATTTTAGTAATTCATATAAACTTTTCCGATACATGTCCTCGTTTGGGAATTGGGAGTCTCCAAACTAACTAATTTTTTATTTTCATCTTCCGTACTGTTCACTTGATCTTCATAAAATTATCAGCGTGTTTATAATGTTATGTTCATATTGGTATGGTGGGAAGTATTGTCTTGATGCCAAAGACGGACTATTCGTTAAGATTCAAAATTTAGGGATGACACATTGAAATGTAATCTTGTTAGAATTTGATATTTGGCTGATATTTGCCATAATATTACTCGAGAATATAAATAACAATACTTATGATGTTATATAAACCGGTCAAAACTGCCCATAATTTCATGTGAAGAGTATCGAATAAGTTAGAAAAATTCTAACAACCAGTACTTTACGTACGCGTCAGTGACAAGTCTCAACAAGCTTTACACAAAGTTTAAACTTGCTGCTTCGAACCATTTTATTATAATAGGGTCGAAGGACCACTGAGTCAAGTTGTTACGAAAAATGTTCCAATTGAGTTTCGCCCCGTTTTTGAATAAAAAAGATTTACAACGTCAATACAAATCAAAAACAGAATGGAGGCTGTTTACTGCGACTTGTGTCATCATTTCCAACAATTACAAATTGGTCTGAGTTGTTTCGCTAGGGACGAGAATCATTAGAAGATGTCCCACCTGCGGGAGGTCTTGTAACGGAAATTGTTCTAAGTGAAACAAAACAAATTGCAGCACATATCAGGCCAGGCAGGTCCAAAACAAATTTTTCAAGAATCCTACATGAGCATTTAAATGCGACAAAAATTAGAGCAAGATTCAACTCGAATTTCAGCGCAGTGGTCGAGGAGAATGTAAGCGATTTTTAGAGCTTTGCCGCGAGGAGGAAGAATGTGTAATTCGATCGATTGTAACGGGTGATGGAGGTATAGTTTTTTTATTAGATCTGACTTCCCAAATAAATTCAATGGAGTGGAAAGGAGAGCCCATGCCAAAAAGTTGTTGGCTACTACTTCATGACAATGTTTCGACGATGTAATTAAACAGGTTCTAAAGATGCATAACATGTTTATAATGTTTTAGTCAGACATATATGGAAATGTAGGGAGAATATATTGAAAAATGATCATAGTTTTTTTATTTATGACCTTTCTTTTTATGCAAGGCTCGAACCGCGTATTTACTTACATCCATTATAGTATAAATATTTCCATTTTATATCCAGAACGCGTGAAATCCAATATATTGAGGATTTCATCCATTTTTCCATGTGTATATTCGAGCAAAAGCTCTCAGTGCATGTAAATGCAAGGCATTCGATATACACAGTATTTTTCATTAATAAATTTCCCAATATATAATTAGAATTTCTCTAAATCTTCTTTAATGCTTAATTCTAAACCGGAGCGTGAGTCGGAGATGGATAGCGATTCTTCAAGGTAAGTTGGTAACGCATACTAGTGAACGGGTACAATAAACAGTTAAAAATTATATATACAAAACGATTTTTTATAATATTATAATGTTTTTATTTATTTGAAAAGTCTTTGATTACAAAACAGGAGGAGGAATTTATATGCACGGCGTAATCTTACTTACGTAATTCATTTATACACTAACACTTGCACTAAAATATTCACTTCGCCCTACACTATTCACTTGTTACATAATTTATTTGCATCCACCATTTAGGCCTTCTTTGAAATTGTTTCTATAAAAACAGTCACAACACAATGTAAACAGGTCACAAAGAAATAACCGCATGGTGTAAATGGCAGATTTTACCGGAAATTATTCACGATCTACAACTGTAGTTAGTATTTCATTAGAGAATATAAAAAAATATTTTCGATGTGAAAATAATAATTTATAGTCATTTTTTGAACAATATGGCATCAGATTGCCCCTTGGCAACATGTACTTATATCATCGATGGAATAATTTAAGGATTAAAATTGAGGTGGAATAATTTTCGGTACCATTAAGAAACTACATCAAACTACATTTGAATATGAATAAAATTTGTGGATATAAATAGAGATTGAAACATAAATATGTGACAATTCGACCTCATAACGATTCAAATGTGATCGTTGTATTGTTCAATAATCATGCTCTTTGATATTTACTCTACTGACATTTATTTTGTATCATGTAACACAAGCTATTTCGTCCTTGACAGTGAGGGTCAATTTAATTCGTCATATTCTTAATTTCGTTCAATGGCACCTAATCGACAAGCTTCCTCGGTATTTACCAACAATTCAAGTCGTGAGTACACCATAGTGTTTATTGGTCTGTTCATTTGTTACAAATAAAAATCGTAACTTTCATTTGACACAACTACACGTTGGTAAATATGTAAGATATTTATACGTAAAACATCAAAGTCGCGTATTTTCTGTTTGAATTAAATATGAGAACAGCCAACGTTGAAATATTGTAGAATCCGAAGAATGTCTGTTCTTCTCTTTCACGTTGAGGAAACTTGAATCAGTCGAGAGTTAGTGTACAGTAGTAGTAGGTGAAATTGCAAGTCATACATTTACTTATTTTAAATATTGACGTTTTTTTAAAATACTTTACTGATACGAGGGTTGTTACTTAAGATTTGAAAAAGACAAATAAAAACAAATATTTATAATTTTATGTTTATTACGTTTTGGGCTACCCATTTTATGTGGGTCTCTTTACATAGAATAATACAATAAAATTTAAGATGATTACCTGAAACACTTTCATCTCATTGTTTCGACTACATTTTCCTAAAACTTTTGTACGGAACGCTAAAAAAAAGTATTTTAAATTACAGATAACAGCTCAGATATATGTTTATGATCAAAGTTCCGCAAAATTCAAATATTTGAACAAAAACTAAAAAAAAAAAAAACAATGTTTGCGTTTTGTATCAGCCACTTGCTTCGGTTGTTTTCAAGTATATCACTTTAATCATGATGTAAACAAGATCATCAAATATTTAAACTTTGAAAATAATATATTTACATATAATATTAGTTAATATTTATACACCAGTCTATTATACCCTTCGTTTAGTTAAATTCATTGTTAATTAATATCATTTGCCAAAATTATGAATATATTATTCAACTAATTATTAAATTCTGCTTTCGTGTAGAGGATTGTCATAGAAAAACGGAAACGAACCATTATAGGAACCTGTAACTTTTACCCTTTTCCGGTATTTTTTTGCTTCGGGAGTAGACTATAGTCCAGTCACTGAAATCGCAAGAATGAAAGCTAAATTTCTGTACACTTGTAATAATCGACACCTCAAAACAGCAAATCAAAAAATCCATCTTGAGGGTTGACAGCGCGGGGGTAAAAACTACCCCTAAGTGGTATATATTCATATTTTTTTCTGTCGACGACGGGAAAATGAAGTACTTTGAAACGGCGAATATGCCCCTTCACTCACAAAAATTGATTTGAAAGGCCGAGAGCCATTCTTATTGGGACACCCGATACATAGGACAGACTTCTCAATATTCAGAAAATAGATTAAAATGTCATCAATACGATAGAAAGAATAAAACTGCATCTTCTACAGCTTCTAAATTCTAATAGAGAGAGAGAGAGACAGATCCGGGGAAGTAAGTGGTTACAAATTTCAAATGACAGATAAATGCTAATGTGTCGCGGGGTCTGTAAGAACCACTTTTTCGGCTGCAATGGAAATCTTGCTGAAGTTACCATCCTCACACACACGTAGGACTAGGACCGATCTGTATTGCACTGATTAATAAAGATAAAACCAACAACAAGCAAACCAGACCCATAATGTGATAGGTCAGATAGCTTTAATAGCAAACTTAAGATAATTAGACCAAGAAGATGGCTATGCCCATACAGATAGAAACAAGCAAGAAAGAAACCACAAAACACATTCTATAGAACTTCGATAGTGTTAAATAGTAAGCGTAAGAAAGGCACTAGCAAAGGACTACATAGAAGATTCAAGCTGATAAATTGCTAGATCTAAAAAGGTCGCAGTGGAATTAGCCAAAACCTATCTATGTATACGTATAAGTTACGTATAAAAAGTACTTTGCAGATTCCATCAAGAAGAAAGCGAATATATCACGAATTATTTGAAAGACCTAGACCAAAAATACAACAAAAAAATATGACCAAAAAGACAAATCTAAATGAAATTTTTTTGCATTACTGTCCTGGATTTCAAAATTAATTTCTTTGAAGTTACGATATTTCAGAATATGTAAAATTTTCAACATCGCATGAATAATTTGTTGAAATACAGATATCATTTAGTGCTGAAGGAGACAGTTAGTAAATAGATTAACGCCGCAAAGGTGCTATATTAATAAGCTGGCAAAACGCCCGACTACCGCGTTTGAAATATTATTTTTACAATTAGCTACAATCATTATTTATCGCAATAATTTAGATCCATAAACAAGTTTCGAACATCGAAATACGAGTGGAGTTATCTTTTAAATAAAAAAAAAAAAAAAAAACAAGAAAATCCATTCAAAACTGACCAGCGAACATAAATTTATGTTGAAACTAGGAAAATTCTATTTTGATGTATTTTTCGCATTTACAGAGTACGGCATCAAAAACTATTGAACAGATTTAATTTTATTTAACAAGCAAAGTTTGTTTGGGCAAAATGCGAAAATAGATCGATTTTTAATCCAAGGAAATCATATTTTGATCAAATCTTCAAATTTCATGCATCCCTTTCCTTTATTTTGTCACAATTATAGATCAAATTTGAAAATGGAAGATACCAAATGTGAAATATATTTGAAATTAGACAATGTATTAAACAGCTGATCTACGTCAATCCGGCAGCTTTAAGGTTTGTGACAGTTTTTTTGTTTTTATATTTCATTGTGTTAAGATCATGCAGATGATGTTGATGCAGATGATTTACGAGGAAAACTACCGTGACAGACCAGTTTTTCAAAGCTCTAAATGTATCTCTCTCTCTCTCTCTCTCTCTCTCTCTCTCTATATATATATATATATATATATATATATATATATATATTGTCTAGACCTTTTTTTATGATTTTGGTCATGGTTTATCTTTATGTTCACCTGTTACTTCAAACTGATTTTTTATCGAAAGAAACCTAGAATCCAAATAAATCTTCACAAAAAAATAATTTTTATTTCAACCAGTCCACGTTTGTTTTTGAGATCTCCTGATGTACACTATGGCTCGATATGTGGAAAGGCGCGTTTCAAAGCAGCACTGCCGCAAATGCCTAAGAATTTTGCAGCGTAAACCAGCGCAAGCCATAAGCGACAAAACAATGTTTTCACTCCACGTTTCCCTACTTCCCGCCGCTCTAACGGGAATCGACTGCTACAGTCAAACTGAGCGCGACTGTTTAGCTTAACTAGCTACTTTAATTTGGGAGAAGACCATCAGATATAACCAAATTCAGAGATGTTTGCTTAGATTATTCGGTTATTTAATAGCCATACCTCGTATGTCAAATTAATAATGCTTGAAATGTATCAAAACAAATTGAAAAACAAAAAGGTTTCAGCCCTCGGAATTTGAATATATAAAGTAGAGCGATTGAGAGTAACTCACAATTTTAAAGAAAGAAATAAATTCAATATTCGATTCAAAGCAAATTTTGTTACATGAAAATTATCGGATGGACGAGTTTCCTGGCCAATTGTGCAGGTAACTTTAGTAATACCAACAAAAAACGGAGAGTCTGTAAGAAAGAAATACTTTGTCAATTTTTCTCTACGTTACAATAAAAATATGCTCGTATTGATAAAAAGCTCACTGCAAGTAAAACTTCTTCGGAGAGTCATGATCGAATGTAACTTTTCAGTCATGAAGAATTCTATATAGAGAAAATATAATTGTGCGACAAACTGACGTACATTTTATAAAATTCAGAATGGTAAGTTATGTGCAATTATTGTTCACTGGGGAAAATTCTATGTGAAAATCATATTATAGATAAAGAAATAATGTAAAATTCAATTGATTTTTCGTCTAAATTTACCAAAAAATAAACAACGCATCTTCACACCGTCTTGAAGGACGAATTACTAAAAAGGTATCGATTGCCCTTGACGAAGGCTTGTAAGTCAACTAACGCTGGATGGCAATAATTTATACCCTTTTAAACATTATCTTTTTCATTTTAAGCATGAAACTAACAATGATTTTATAAATTTGAGTAATATTAAGTGATATGAATATTAATCGCAAAATTAATTACAAAATTTGGATAAATGTTCTTTCGTTATGACTCAATTTTCATAAGCTGTTTTTTTTTAACATCATTTCTTGAAGTAATGATACGTTTCCGCATACCTCTTCCTCGATTTATCTGGCAGAAGCCGCTTAGCTGTTATTCAAATCCATAATTTCATTTTCTTTCCATTTTTGATAATAAACTGCCAGTTTGATATTGTTACAATGCTTATGATGGTATAATAGAAACTGGTCAAAGCCGTCCATAATTTAATGCGAAAATTAACGAATTAAATTAATAAAAATCCAAGAATAAATTCTGCGGAAAGGAGAAAAAATCTTATATTACTTCAGAGGATGTAAATATATTTATATTAGAATCGCTGGAGGTCTATCATCACGTGATTCAATCTACATACTATCTTCTTCTATTAACAGAAATCAAACGTAACAACATAAGATCGATTGTCTTCTTCACAAGGACAACCGTAATAGTTTCCTTAAATTAAATCGTAAAAAGAGGCGACGATATAATTGACATAACCAAACTAATTGACCGTACTAAAAGTTGAAATCGACGTGAGCTTTGTTTAACGTCTTGTTTTAAGCGAATTTTTGGATTCGACGTATATTTATTATCAAAATCAGTCATTTAAAGAGCCCTAAAACCAAAAATGCTGTGAGACGGGCAGATTACTGTACTTATCCTACTATTTATTAAATAGTATTCATAATTTTGTACAATTTGCTCCAGAAAATGGTTTGAAAACAACTTAATTCACGAGCACCAGGTGTTTGTCATACATTTGATAGAATATTTTGAAAAATAATAAAAAAAAACAACAGCGGACCTACTATGCCCCTTTTATCTATTCACGAAAGTTAACATCTATTTAAGGACATTTCTATTTATATTATACATTTGAGAGAGTGGAAATAACGCTGAAAATACCTGTAAAAAACGATGTGTTTCGTTAAAAAAGCAAGGAAAATAATTCAACTTCTTAACACTACTCAGAGGGACATTTTAATGTAAGTTCGATCAAAGAAGTACCGAGTCTTTCGTTTCATAACTTTCCTATCGTGAAGTAATAATTTAAGCCTAAACTTGTAGACACAATTGGTATTAGTGTTACTTCAGCCGGTTAGGTATTGAAAATAGAATAAATATATTTAGCTATACAAATTAGTAATTTTTCAACAGGAACATGTCAGAATCGTAAATGACGAACTGAAAAATAAGGAAATTAAGAAGTACCTCTTTATTAGAGTTATTGAAATATTTGGGATTAAAATAGAAAAAGGAAGTTAACAGAAGAGCATTAATGGAACGAACAAATATTGCTGGTTAAAGAGCAGCATATTTTTTTCAAAAATATGGAGAAAATCATGTATTTCCAAGACAAAATATATTTGTATATGAAACGAAGTTCTTGGTAGGAAAATAACATCAATTTTGGATTTTCCTGATGTTGATTTTTTCTCATTTTTGGAGTTTTTTTATTAGTGTGATTAGATCAAATCAAAAATGTAAATAAGGTTAATGGAGGATTCAAAATAAACAATCTGATAAGACGACAAAAGGACTGAATATAAATTTTAAATGATAAAACACAACTATAATCTATTTCAGAAAGGTATAGAGTAATAAAACGGGGAATTCCGTCCAGTTCCACTCAATTTCGATATCGGCTATAGGTGTAGGTCTCGAAATATTGTTTAGGGATTACTTAGGTAGTAGATTATACAGTTAAGATTTGCGTTTTAACAGGTACCTTTTTACCTTCTATTAGTGCCTCTGTCTAATTCCAACCCTATTTTAGATTATGCCAAAAAGTAGATGTTAGTAACATATTTTAAACTTTTAGTTTTACGTCTAAAATAGGTTTTGGATGAATATTGTCAAATATTTCGAATGATATTTAATACGATGGAAATACAAGGGTTCATCGTTTCCAAAATTGTCTTCAAAGTTTCATTAGATCTAAAATACGCAAATAATAAAGTAGAGGCTGTGTAAGTCATATATTCACAAAGTGACAGATAGATTTTTGAAGTAATAAGTTGAGTATCATTTTTAAAATGGGTAGAGGAAAAGTTATTGATCAAAAAAATTCGATTAATCATAATACACTTATTTAAAAATGGGTAAAAGAACTCAGAAATCCAGAAAATTGTGAATATGTCAAAATACAGTGTTGTATACTGCAAATGGTTCGATTGTCCCTAACGCCGGTACGTAAGAAATTGTCAGAAAAATATAAACGAACGTTAAAAAGAATAATTCGACACAAAAGACGTGCTAATTATGGTCAACTAAGTGTACTTTGGAGTAATGCAGTGGGTAGGCGGGTTTCAAGATCCACATGTCACAGACAGGCTCAAAAAGACAGGTTTACTTATGCTAAAGAAAAGCCATTATTGACTCAAATTCAAAAGAAAAATAGACTTAAATGGGCCAAAGAGAAAAAAAATTGGAATTTTGAACAGTGGAGCTGTATACATTGGAGTGATGAGTCTCGTTTTGAAGTTTACGTGGGTGACGATCGAAATAGAATTATTCGACATAAAAATGAAGCTTTTCATCCAGATTTTTTGAAGCGGAATATAAAATTTCCGGCATCTGTGATGGTGTGGAGCTCGATATCTGCAAAAGGAGTGGGAAAACTGCATTTCATAAACGCAATCGTCAATACTGAAAAGTACCTGGATATTTTAGAAGAATCATTGTTGCCAACAAGAAAAGTAACTTTAACCGCTGGGAAAGCCTTTATTTTTCAGTAAGATGGAGCAGTATGCCATAAGTCAAAAAAGGCCTTAAAATGGTTCTCAGACAACAATATTCCACTTTTAGAGTGGATTTCAAGTAGTCCAGATTTATCATAAATAGAAACACTTTGGCAGTTGCTTGCAAAGAAAGACTACAAGAAATTTTGGATAATTTTACTCCCGAATACTGCCGGAAATTAATAAACACCATGCCTCAAAGAATTACGGCTGTTATTAAAAATGAAGGGGATGTTAGGCAATGGTAACTTTTAAAAGTTACATTTGGTTTTCGTTTTTGCTGGGTTTGTGATTATATCATATTATGTTAAGAAAATATAAAGTGCTCAAAACGAAACAATTTGCCGTTTTTTAATAGCTGAAACAGCAATAATTAGTAATTTTTTTTCAATTGGGTCAACTGAAATGGGACGGGACAAACTGTGACAAAGTTTTTCTTTAATAACAGTGGTCTAAAGTCTAAAGCATTACACGTTATTTATTGTTTTTATTTTACCTTCTTTCGTTTAAATTGAGAATAAGTAATTAATTTTATGAAAGTGGGTACCAGCCTCCTTCAAAGATTTTATTTCGAGATAAAGTTGTTAGGTACTAATCTTTGAAGAAGTCCGTGTACAGTTACAAAAAAAAAAGGAAAAATTTTCAGCAGTGTGCATGCAGTTCATTCAACTTTGTTATCTGAAAATCTAGGTATCCCTTAACTGGCAGCGAGATTTTGCATACCAACGTTTTTGTGCAATATCATATTGCATTGTTCGCCACATGCATACGTACATAACATATAGATAAGTTTCCTGTATGTAACACCACACTTCAATATATACTTTAACCGGTTAACGAATGATAAATTAGGAGAAGAAACTTTCATCGCGGAATTTCATTTTATCAATCTCTTATTCCTCTTTTAAATTTCCTTTCAAAAACTGGCTCTTATTGAAAATAACAAAAGAAAATTAAATAAGTGGAGAAACACAGAAATTTCTGAAAGGCAGGTATCAAGATAATTGAGTTAATGAAACTTCAAATTATAAAAATTTCATCAATAGAAACGAGGGGAACGGTCGAAAAATTGATTTTTGTCTTCGTTCATTTCACATAACAATTTATTTATACCATAAAATTAATCGGTATTTACATCAAAACTTGAATAAAAAAAAAACAAATAAAAACGATTCAAGTCATCTGACATGTCAAAAGACATTTGATTATTAAGCCGATAAACAAACATTTATGAATAAAAATACATATTATTTTAAGCAAATCATCAACTAATGCATTTGACAAACCATTACCTAATCGATAAATCAAATTCTATTCATAAAAAATATACAAAGGTGAACGATAAGACATGGCTTACCTATTGTTAAAAGTATATGGTACATAATTCGCAAAGAAACCGCACAAATTGATCCAAAACCAACACACACAAACACCGACACGATTCACTATATATTAAATGTTATTTGTAGGCCGCATTTAGTGAAAATTTAGGCGAAATTCCACGGAAAATGTAACGACAACACTTCACAAGTTCACTTCTTGCAGCAACATTCCATTGCCATTTTGTCACTGCACAGCTTCTCTGGTTACGACCGTGGCTCCACCTGAGGCCAATGGACGCAATCATAGTTTCAAGAATCTCGACGGTCGATGCTGCCATCACTGGAATTATTTCAGGAGAATTGAATACTTTATAATAAAAATTATTAGATAATAATTGAAAATGAACAAAAATTGAAATAATACTTTTATCCCTAATAAAAAATACAACAATGACAATATTGAAAATCAAACAGATTTTCTTTGTTTAATATTCTCGTAGTTTTGCAAATATTATAATTTTGAAATAGACTATTAAGTTTTATGTTGAATATTCTATAAAATCAGAATAATATGTATATAAATGACTTATTCACAAAGTTTATATTGATGTTTTTTAGGGGATTGGTTGATTGATTTTATA
This sequence comes from Diorhabda sublineata, assembly GCF_026230105.1. Classification (NCBI taxonomy): domain Eukaryota; kingdom Metazoa; phylum Arthropoda; class Insecta; order Coleoptera; family Chrysomelidae; genus Diorhabda; species Diorhabda sublineata. Next base: position 555,155 of record NC_079478.1, read on the forward strand.
TAAATATTAATTTAAATATTTATAGAAATCGCTCTATTATACAGCTCACAAATATTCTCCATATTAACTGAGTTATTCATTTCGCAAAGCATAGTCGTTATCAAATAATTATAGAATTAGTAGAGTTATTTGTCAAACCTAGAATTATCCCAATTATGAATACAAAAAAACAACTTGGTTTATTCGTTCAATGATTTTTGCTTCACACTATTTTTATTCGTGTATTAGTGAAGTGTACCGAGGGAATTTCTTTGATAGTTTATATTTTATTGAAATAGATTGAAATTATCATTATTATTATTATTGAAATTTGAGGAAATATCTCTATCAAATGTTTGATTTGTAACGTGACACAATAGGCTAAGTTAGGTTGAAAAAACGATTTTTTGTGACAAAATATAATACACACACACACACGCATATACATACTTGCACATGTATATTATCGAAAATGTTGGTTTAAATACGAAGTTGACCTTCAAACATTTGGTACTGATTAAAGCTGGAGTCTCCCTTTTGCCGATTTACGATAATATTAGTTTTGCCGAGAATAATTCTTCGACTTATAATTAACAATCACTTTCTTTTGTTTGTTTTTTAAGAAAATACGAGGGTTGTCTGAAAAGTTTCCAGCCTAATACGTTTATCACTGAATCATGTCAGTTGAAAATTTTACTTTTTAAAAATATGAAATTACCAATATATTTTTATTACAAACTAATTGAAAATTACAAACTATTTGAAATGTATACTTGTAGATTGGACAGTGGTAACTGCTAATACGCTTATTTCCACAAATTATTGGCAAGACGCACTTTATAAATACCTATAATTTCAATATACGTACTGAAAACTGTACGAGACCTAAACTAAACTGTTATAGATTATTCTAGGAGTTAATGCCAACGTGATTATTGCTTATATTAAAACAGTGGTGTTGCTGGACTTGCCCATGGCCTCGCACTTAAGAAACTTTCCGAGGCCTCTTTAAATACGATATCCACAGACGTTTATTTTTGAAATATTAATGAAACGTAATTTCTCATTTTAAGCTTCATAAGAACAGCCTTTAACTTCTTCCAAATTATTTCGTGTGACTCGATTATAGTTAGTCGTTTATTTATCAGTTGCTGATTCCACGATTTTGTTTTAATATCGCTGCTTCGCTTTACGAAGAACAAGGTACTGCCTGATGCATATAATATACAACTTCTGCAGAAAGAAATTGATGTTAGAAAGTATCGAAAATAAGTTAAGAAATTTTATGAAGCAGCACCAACTTTTCAAAATTCTACCATAGCGTATTTATATTTTTTCGTGAGTATATATATCGTGTCGAAGCATGTTTGGTAAGACTGATTTATTTGGTAGACCTTGGGTACGAAAGAAAAGGTGCCTTGTTGATTCGTAGACAATTTAGAGACATTATTATTTTAAATTGAACGAAAGTGTTTCTTACCGACTAGCTACTGGTTTGAAATTGTCTATCACAATCAAATTCCATACAAATTAGTTTGTTCGCCGTAATCAATACTTAATATATATGCATATTTTCAGATAGTGCCTAAAATAGGAGCTCAAACATGATTTAAAGAGACACAATGATCGTATTTGAAGTGAGTACTACATTAGGACACACAGAAATGTAAGAGACGCTTTCTGGCAGGTAGATTTCGTATAAAAGTCTATTTTATCATTCCTTGCAAGTCTATAGTTATAAATTAATCAGGAGTCAGTTCTACATCCACCACTAACGCGAAAAGTTTTGCGATTTGATTGCTTCCAATTATAAATGTTACTAAAACTTGTCAATATTTAGATCTAAGAATTTCCCTCTAATATCTAATAGTCTAATCGAGCTCTTAATATGCGTAACAAAATAGGCTTGAGAAGGATGAATAATCAAAACTTCGTCTGATGTACATACCTATCAGTTGGTTACTCACTTGAAATCTTGATGACAATCAGGACCAAACGTAGAGTTATTTTACTTGCCAGTGTATCTGTCAAAAATACATTTGATATATTGTTGTTCTATGAACACATAAAACGATCATAATCTTTGGAACATGATTTAGTAACATGCTAGATTTTACACCATGAAAACAATAACAAAAGTTATCAATACAAATTGGTGATAAACACTTTACAAACAAACAAACACTGACAATGCTACAAGACTTCAATAAATTCCATGTATTTAATCTCTATTGTTATGAGACTTTCCTATAATTTTTTGGGTATTTAACCAAAGGTTCCTACAACAATGGGTACGATTGTGATGGAGTCCATGTGTCACAATATATCGTCGTGGATTGATATTTGTTTATTTTCTCGGTAAATGCTTTCAGTTTCTTCTGCAAGATTGCAGATTCGTTATTTCATATTATTGAAGTTTTCCTTTATAAAGTTCTTCTTGTGAGATGGTTTTGCAATGATATGATATTTGATCGCTCAAATGAATCCTTCAGTTTTGTTGAAGAAGTTGCCTTGTGAGGGATCCGAAAGTGATGCAGATCTTTTTGTGCAGCATACTTTGTTTTAATTTTTTGCCTCAAGCTACAAAGTTGTAGATGGTATTTGGTTTTTAAATTTAAATTTAAATCTAGTATCCTTTTATCCAGTTTTCTAGAAAAGTGAAAAATTTCGGTTGAGAACTTGTGTTGGTGAACTCGGTGTTTATAGAATTATTTTCTTGTTTTTATATTGGAATATGTGTATTCATTGTCTGTGAATATCTAATTACTTCCAAGATGTGGTTTAATGCGAAGACGGTGAAGTTGTTTACTGCCTTTGCTTTGTTTTGAGCTGATAGTAAGGATCAGTGAATCAAACTTGTCCATTTTAGCTATATGTCTGTAAGTTTTTTATGATCCATACTTCTGACTTCCATTCCATTTGTGGCGTTAATTGACCCTTCTCCATACTATATATTTGTCGAGGCTATATACAAATAGAAATCTCTACCGATCTACCCCTTCAATACAAATACTTTGTCATGATATATGCCAAAAAGGCAGATCTATAAATTTTTTGTTATTAATTGTTGCTACTGTAAATAAATTCATTTCATTATAAGTTTATATTTATTGTCTTAAAGTTGTGTGTAAACATTTGTTTGTATAAATACTTTTCTAAAGTAACATAACTCATAACTACTCAAACTAATATCCGTTGCCTCACAGGCATGAACTGTCTTTAAAGCCTTATCTAGGTTCTTGAATCTTCTGTCTCGGACTTCATTGAGGATCGTAGTAGTTTCATCAGTTTCCTATTAAGGTAGTTTTCCTTGATAATAACATTTCAAACTTTGTCATATCATAGTTCAAGTCGCTTTATTATTGTGTTCCCATATCGAAATATTATTCTTAATTTGCAGGTGTAAATATATAAACAAACTTTATAGGTAATAATAATAATAATTTTTCTGTGCACATTTTTAATAATAATTTAGTACTTTTGTTATTTCCGCTTTTATTAAATGTTATCATCAAATGAATATACATTTTATAGTTTATATTTATATAAGCAGCATCACAAAATAACATTTATTATGATCAATATATTTTTCAGGCAATTAATTTTAATGGTTTGGCAACAGTTAGTTGAGCACTGTCGTTGTAAATTCCCTAAGTGTTATTTATTGATTTATCATTCATTCAGATAAAAGCTATATTTGTAACAATACATCTTCATAATAAATTATCACCTTAAAACGCATATAAAACTAAGATTATTTCGGATTGTGAAGACTGTCAATAGGCAATTCCTTATACATATTTTGTATGATGGGTTGCATACAAAAATTCTATTGTAACGATGTAGTTCTTTCATGATTCGTGACGACGAAATATCAGAAGGATAGAACTTTCTATTCATTTAAATCACATTATTACCTGGGAAACAAACCTATTACGTAGGCAACTATCCATCCCATTATTCACGTTTGAGTAGTATGTACTGATTTTAATAAGTGACAGGAAAAAAAATTGCCTTCAATAATTAATCCAACAACAACCTTTTAAGCTATTGCTTATAGGTGAACGATAGTTTAAATTTAGTAGACAGTCGTGTACCTACTGACAAACATGCAGGTATACTTGGTACATAAAACGCTTACTGCCGATTTGATAATGTTAACAGATGCAAAGTCGAACAAAGCTTCGCAGTCTTTTTTTAATACAATGTAGAAAAGTCTAAGGAATTTCAATTAGTAGTAGTAGTAATGGATGACTCATGGATTAATGACTATAATGATGAGACCACATTGCAGAGTAAGGACGAGGAAACGTCGAGAAACACTACCATAAATGGAGGGTAATTTAAATTTAAATAAATTGCCTGCAACCGTTAGCCACAGTTACAAGTGTTTATTAGATAAGCGAATTTCAAAATTAATTTAGGAAATAGAAGTAAAACGTCGTTCCAAGTAGCTTGCATCAGAATAACGCACCCAGTCACAGGTTCTTCACCACTATAGCTCAGACTTTGAATTAGCTCAGCATATTCTTCAGATTTGGCACCCAGCGATTACCGGCTGTTTCTAAAATCTAAACAACACTTGTATGGTAAACGGTATTATTTGGATAATGAAGTCATATGTGAGGTGAATGAGTTATATTCATATATTGGAAACGAGGTAAAGAAACACCAAAGTGGACTAACTTTAATATATTTTCCGAGCTTTCGAATACTTATGTATTCATCATCTGGGACTGAAATTATGGTAAATAGAATATTAGAAATTTGTATAAAAATAATAAAATTTCTACTTACAATAATTAATTAAGATTTTCGATGGTATTAATTCTTATAAAAATTTTAAATTCATAGATTTCAAAATTCAATATTCAAATTGCCGTTGATAGAAATATTAATTAATTGAAATATTAATTCTGGTTACTATAGGACTTTTTATTAATTTTTAATTGGTTACATTATGAATGATATTTAATTTTTATAGGTCGTTATAGGTGAATTTGAAATTTATAGGTTAAGTGAGGTTAGTTGGTTGTTAATGGTGTTGAATTTTTATAGAATGTTTTTTCAAAATCTAAACGATATGCATAAATTACACTAATGTTATTTAATTAAGTTTTCTTATTAATGCTTTGATCATTTTGGGCAATATATGTTGTTTATAAAAATAGACGTTTTTTTTTAGTTTTTTTCAGTTGTGAAAACTTTGGCAGATTCATAATTCATATTGTGTCCTTCATGATAGGCATGAGTCGCTAATGACCATCTATGAGGATATAATCTGCTATCACTCTTGTGGGAAGTTATCCGACTGATCAGTGACCTTTTCGACTAACCAATGTACTTTTTGTCACAATTTAAACAAGGTATTCCATACACTATGTTAAGCAATTTGTTGATTGGTGTTTTATCTTTCACTTTAGTAAAAACATATTGAATATTAATTGAATTTCAATAATAACATATTTTCAGTGTTTTGAAACTTCCAAATTCTTATATTTGACAGTTTGATAGTTTCCTTGAATTATGTTCTGATTCTTGCAATTTTTGGTCTTTTAAATTGAATATCTGTTTAATTCCATAAAATACAAAATATCTAGGATTGAAACATTGTTTATTTACCTATATGATTCGCTCAAAAAAATAAATTTAATATACCCACAACAGAAATAATATTGAATGAATCAATAATTTTGCTTTCTCTTTTTTACGGAACAGGCAGGAAATTATATTCTTTGTAAACAACACGCAGCCTTAAGAACGAGGAATTTAACTGGTTAATTCAATAACCATATATAAATAATATTTGTACCAAATATTACTTTTTAAATTAAAATCACACTTTATAACAGATATACAGAATACATTATACTTCACAATCTAATTCGATTGTGATGTCACATTATGTGGGAGAGATGGCACGTGCTTGTGTATAAGCATATCGTATTTATGCGTGTCGTGGACTAGTCACGTTGCCAAATTAGCTAGGCAGCTTCACAAACACTTTAAGCCCTCTTAAAGACCAAAAAGCTATATACCCCTCAGCAGCTTCTAATCCTCTATGAGGCCCAAATTCGTCCAACGAGTATTGCTTACACAATTATAGCCCGGCTCCCAAGCATATCCTTAGAAGCCAGACTCAATTCGACATATAGGCGATCCAGAAACTAACAGAGTCAGGTCGCTGACCGTTACTTTTTCCGATACTATCACAGCAGATGCTATTCTGAGAGTTCTAGCATAATTTCACCTAAAGCAGTATTTGAAAGACATACTTAACAGGCAGACATGATCACAGAGTTCGCCTGCAGATGCTCAGAATGTTCGTAGACATTTATTAAGTTTCAGTATTGCCGCAAGTGGTCGTTCGGCAGTTTGACACTGATATATAAACATAGGCTCAATACTTTTGGGCTAAGCCTCGTAAATATAGGTATTAATATATAATTCGAATGAAAGATTAATCAGGAATTTTTCATATTTTTATTTCTAAATACAAAATAAAAAATCACTTTTACAATTAAAACTTGAAAAATATAACCTATATAAAGTAGTATATTATATACTTATAAAGAATTATAGAAAATACACAATTGTTTAAGATAGACTTTCAATCAAAACCATTAATCTCCGAATCTTTATATTATACATATCTTGACTTCTGCACATAATGAAGGAATTATTATCGCATTATAGTGTGGCATTGGAAATTAGTAATTTATATACTGATTTAAAAAACTTTTGATTTTCAACAATTCATTTTTTAAAATATATTTCATATCAATATGATTTTATTGAAGATATCAATTTAGAAATCTATATCAATAACAATATTAATAATTGTTGTAAATGGACTCTATTATCTATAATTATTTGCTGGTTTAAATAGGATAAAACATACAAAACAATCAGTGTACAAATTTATGTATAATGTCGAAAATGTATACATTCTCTCGAAGTGTGAAACACTATGAAACTCCAGAGCACTACACCTAGGAGCGTATAAAATAGAAGACGCAGATCTCTGATAACTACAGTCAACCAACATTCTGAAATTTCTAAGAGGAGTGGGACTAAAAGATCAGCTGTAGAGACTGGGTCCTCTAGTATCGCAGCAAGGAAGGGGGGCTACAATTGATCCTTTGGGTCGCGGTGTATATGACACTCCAATATCTACATACATTCACGCCTACATAACATTTTTTTTGATATTTATATATATATATATATATATATATATATATATATATATATATATATATATATATATATATATATATATATATGTCAACATACTTTCCTTAAATCTAAAAATGTTATAAAAAATACTCACTCATATTTTTTTCTTCAACCAAATCATTTTTTTTTTCAAATACCTTGATTTAATATTGTCAATTCTTACTTACGTCCTATATTATCTCGTTTCATATGTTATTAAAATTTCAAATATAAAGGATAAACAATATCTGATTATTTTTGTTTAGTTTACCCAAAGAGTTTTGCGACAATCAAAGCGGTGGAGAGGCTGAGTGCGATACATGGTTATTGGGGCGCAATAGACAAAGAAAGACAAAATAAGATCTCTCCCAGACCACTATAGCCATCACTCTCGAATTTTCTGGGGTGGTGACCAGTCCTAGTTTGTTTTAAAAGGTTAAAATTCTATTTTTTAATTCATTAAAGTGATTCATCGTTGATTTTTGATGAGAGTTATAAATAAAGTTTAATTCTCTTTATAAACTCAAGGTTTAATCAAAAAAATTCCTTCCCAGTAAAGCATTAAAGTTACTAGCCCATCTCCCCCGGAATTACTCTACTTATTGAAAGTTTATTGTTTTCTATTTAAAACCAACACTGTTTGAAAAATATATCGAAATGGCATAATACATCTATTATGGAATCTAACTTTACGCCAAATCACTAGAAGGAACAGTAAAATAAATGGAGATGTGTGATAGCAAAAGAACCTACTGCATATAGTGAATTGTGAAATATTGTGAATTAAAAAAATATGGAGTAACAAATAAAACATATCTACAAACTATTCAACAAAGTATGTTCATATTTTAAAACCAAAAAAGTGGAATCATTAAAAATTCAAAATGATTTCAAATAAAATAATGACAAAAACTTTTATACAAAAAAAGCTTACTAAAAAAAGAAAATATTAATTTTTCATCCTCTTTGGATTTCTCCAAATGAATAATAAAACTTAATAGCAGACACTTTACAATACAAATGCAAAGTCAAAATATATAAAACCAAAATGAAAATTCACAAAAGCTTCCGTTTCTTCAATTCTTCATAAACTTTTGGTAATTCTACATCATATGTTAAATCATTTTCATTCTTTATGGTAACATCAACATTCTCCCCTTCCTGTACTATATTCCTTATTTCATTTAGAATTTCTGGAGTATGTGGAATATCTGAAAATGAAATAATTAACTGAAAATGTGATTCACAAAGACTTAATCTCAGTTTATGGAAGCATCCAAAGATCATTGTTTCATAATTATGAAATCAAGTATATTAACATAATACGAAATAATTAAAAAGTTAGGAACTAATTTGATTATAAAACCGACAAAACACCATTTTTCTACTTTTATAGAAGTGAATTTTCATTTGTATGTATTCACTTATTCGCTATATTTTTTAAGATTATAGGTTGTGGTTGCAAATATCCACATCTACATTATCTGCGGTGCGTTTTGATAACTCAAGTTCAGAGGTTTGTTTATGTACATTTTGAATAATTCTCCTTTTTTATTTTCATTCCATTTAAATAATATTTTTATTTTGACAATTAAAGGTATACTTTTTACTGTTACTTCGGTATCAGTATACTATCTTTTTTATATTGATATCTTTTGAAATATATTAATCAATCCGTGACGATTCATGGATGAATAGAATTGGTTTGGATTCCTAGTCACTTGGGAAACAAGGGAATTAAGACAAATATAGGAGAAAGACTTATCTGAAAGAGAATACTATGGCAAATTATGGATTACTTAAAAAAGTTCGTTCAGAACTCATGGCAAGTCTAAAAAATATGCTACGCTTACAACTTTGGATTATCTAACTACAGAATATCCTAGTATCAAAAGTTAATAGAAAAAAATGCTTAGGATGAGAAACTTGTGAGTCTTCCTAGATCGTAGAGTTCTTAAAAACTACGAACCTGGAGGCTTAGCGATGTAGTAGCTAAGATGGGACACAACTGGAAGTAAGAAAGCAGTCCCCTATAGATAATCTATCAAATTTATTATTTCACTGATAATCCATCGGGACTTTTATACACCTCGTGACTCCCATTATTTTTGTAGTGTTACTTGTCTACACTTATTCTTAATTACATTTATCTGTAATGACCTCTACTTAATCTTCACGTCCAAACAATATATTTATACTAATAATTGAGTATCTTGAACATCAGAAACTTACTTATGAGCTTGCAGAAAATTCCTAACATAGGAATGTCTTTCAAATGATCAGGGAATTTTCTTATGTCTTTACTAGTGGTAGTAACCAATATTCCAAAATCTACCATTGATATGGTATATTTGCCTTCGTTATCCAATACAACACCCCTATACCAAACAGCTAAAAAATAATTTTATTATATTTAAAACTCGTTTTATTGTACGACTATTCAATTTAAAATTCAGTATATTGCTAATTTATTATCTATTTTACTTCGAAAGTAATTTAACGAAGAAAAATGTTTAATGTTTTACATATCTTCATTGGCGATTTAATTATGTGGTTTGGAAAATGTGCTGAAATATTTAAAATAATACGGATTGGTTTTCGTCCCAGAAAGGCCATTGAAACAGCGTGGGAAGACCGTAATTTAAATGGAAATATTTATCCGAGTTTAATTCACTCACATGAAAAAGATTAGAAAAAGTGATTGAAAAGAATGAAGCTCTAATTAATTATTAAAAAATGTGTACCCCAATTCAATTATTTATTTATTTTGTTTTACTGAAGGTTTTACGGGGTCTTTACTGAAATCAGACCGAAAAGCAAAAGAATTCATTTGCCTAGTATGAATCAATACGATTTGTTTCAATATTTTTATTATGTAGATCTTTTTGGTAATATCTTATCTTCTTTGTTTCATTGTAGATCACCATGAGCATTTTTCCTAATATCTAATAAACACAGTTTTTGACCAGGTGTCCATATTAACTCAAGCCCTTATAGGACGATTCAGAAAGATAAAGTAAAAAGAGTATTTGTTGTTAAAGATACAACGACAAAAGATTTTTTAGTATTAGTGAGTTATTGACTTATTGCACTTTAGTAAGTAGTATTCAGAAGAAATAAAGATACTCTGCTGTTTTTCCTAAGCATACCTTTCAAAAAACAAATGTTTTTGAATGGTAAGGATTTACCCGATTCGGTTGGACTGAAAGGGTTAATAATTATGGTATACTGAATTTTTTTGTTGGAATTTTAGGGAATTATATCATAGACCCCTTCCAGATTAATAGAAATTTAATGGAAAGTTGATATTTGAAATTTGTACAAAATCAAATAAGTCCTACAGTACAATAATTTCCTATTAGTTTTATAGGATTTGTTTCCGATAAGATGGTTGCACTAGTCACAATAAACATGAGGTTAAAAATTTTGCTCATGTGATGTCTTTAATGTAGCCACTAAGCCACAATCATCTCTTTTTTTTTTCTGTTGGAGTTATTTAAAACATAATGTAATGTAAATATAAGTGATAAACGTAATAAGGCATATTTTGCAGTGACTGAAAGATATTCTATAATGCGGAGTCTTCTTCTAAAATTATTTTACTTACTTTCTGATTCTTCTGGTGTTTTATACAAGAATACACACATTTCAGATACTTCAGGTTCGTATGGTTCATCATCATTGATTTCCTGTAACCAAATGATGTTTAGAAAATCATAATAATCATATAACATATACAATATGTTTGTATAAAATGAATCTGATGGTTTATAGAATGATCTAGATGACCATTCTAACAATTGCCAAGAAAATAGTTTATAAGATTAACATAACTAAGACTCACCAGATTATAAATACTTTCCAAATAACTTACAGAATCTTCGTCTAATGAAATCAATACTACTTCTGATAAATCTTTTAGTGTATAGCAGATATAAGTATCAGTTGAACCAATTTTTGGTTTAATGTAATCCATGTCACATAAGGTAATTATACTGTTGTCTGATTCTAAAAAATGAATTCAGTAAGTTAGTTTGTTAACATAAATAAAATAGAGTTAGACACTAAATCAATAATTTACTGGACATAAAGTTTGGATGATAGTTAGCTTTAATATTTATATTGGAGTAGATGTAGTCACTGGTGTACAAAACAAAAAACCTTCCAATGCGTCTAATTATCTAGACATTAAATTATTAAATCCAAAGACAACATGAAAATTCTAAAAGCTAGTGAAAAGCAACGGATCTAATTTGGACAAAAAGAATGATGTATAACTTCAAATTATTTATTATATTTGAAAACCTTACCTGGTTTTACTTCCAGAATTGCAGATTTCAGAGGTGTGATTGCTGCTTCCACTGATATAGGTTTTTCGAGTTCGAGTTCATTAATTTTTGGAGAATTGTTTGAATCGTTAGGTACTTCTGATTTCTCTAAGTCTAATAATTTTTGTGAAAGAAGCGATCCATCTTCTAATTTCAAATCAAAAGCATTATCGTTGGTGAGTACCTACAATGAAATTCGAACCAAGTTAATATGAATATAGTAATTATTATTGATTTGAACAAAATATTTTTCCATTTCTAATAAATCAAAAATAGATATATTTACGTTCAAATAATGAGTATATAGGAGCATTGTCTAATCGAATTAACCAATCCTGTTAAGGGTTCTATGACTCTGGATTGGAGAATAATAATAATAATTGAAATTATTTATGAAATAGAATTATAAATTTTACCGTAACTGGTGATCAGGTTTTTAGTATTATTTAACTTCTCACATTCATATATCTCTAATAATGGTTTTCTTCTTATTTGATTCTGTATTCAAGGCTTTATCATTTTCAAAATTAAATGTATGTTTTGTGCTATTGCATGGTTGGTTAATATATATTTGTTTAAATCTTATACCCAATAACAGGAATACATGAACGAAACAAACAACCATTATGAAATATGGATTGATATCAATATCATATACAATTGGAGATGCTTTTCTGCAAAATTGTGCACTACAACTAACGGGACACTTTTACTGGAAGTTTTAATAATCATTTATTAGATGAAAGATTATGACATGAACTGTAATTTTTTTAGCAAATTAGGTTAAATAAAATATCATTCTCTGAAGTCTGAGGTCAGATGAAAGCTGAGCTGTTGTTAGAGTTTCAGAAACACAAAAATGACAACTACTTACCACGTTTGCTTTTTCTTTCTTCTCAATCAAGGCCACAATAAAATCAATACCAGTTTCTGAAATTTTATTCATAACTTCTATGTCAGGAGTAAGCAGTAATGTAATAGGTTGTGATGCTAAATATTCATCAACATTTCTAAGAGATTTAATCGACAAATTTTCGCTGCCCGCATAGTCTAAATATTCTATAGTAACCTGTACAGGTGATTGTTTTTTAATTACAACAGCTCTACATAGATCAGGAAGACCATCTTTACTAGCTAATACCATCTGACCTACTTTCACTTGTTTCAAAATCAAACCTGCAATGTAAATAATTTTATTGTCAATTTATAAATGCAGTTGAAATAGTTTAATTTCAAAAAGAATGTTTTATAGCCAATTAATAATAATAAGCTTTTCTAGACCAACAATAAGTTCAGTAAAATGTTTGCCTGCCTCAGAATCGGGCCCTACCAGTGTTTGACATACATTTTAGACGCCCTAATCACATTTTGATACTCAAGCAATAAACATTAAAATTTGTTCATTTGACAAAGATAATTTCGAAGTATACAGTGTAGATAAATCAAAAAAATATATAATCATGACATTTTCACATATATCAGCGAAACGTAAGAGTATTGCAGATCTTCACTGCATACTATCAAACATCAAATTACGATACTAAACAATCTCTAATCTACGCTATAATTTTCTAAATGATATGGAAGATAATTAGAAATTAAAAATTATGTGATTACTTTTACTTGGATCACTTTGTAAATTGACTTTTGAGAAGAATACCATATTTAATTTAACAATTCATTTAGCCTCGTTACAAAATAGGCACAAAGAAACGATTTTGTTTTTTTTTTAGATCGCGTTCCATTTACTTACTTGATTTATGAATAGTTTTGATGTATTCAAGCAGCTCTTTGCTTTTCTGAGCACATTCTTTTGTTTTGACAGCAAATTTATTACCTACCATATCTAATAACATCACTTTATCATTATTTTTTAGTTTAATCAAAGGTTTGGGTAGATCAACGTAGCACCTTTCTTTTAATTCAGTTTTAAATTCTTCTACTGATTGAGCAGATATTTCACTCTTGGGTACAGATTCTAGTGCCGACTTTTTAGAGTTGTCTTCCTCTGTAGATGTAGAATTGAACGTTTTATCCAATTCGACAACGTATGTATCATCGCTGTACTAAAAAATAAAGAGACATTAGGACGTCTAAAGCAGAAAAAAAATTTTTTAAGTCATACAAATATTTATATAGTTAATAGGCTGAATAATAAATTTAAATCATATCCTCTCTAACAGATTGGTAATAATGCAATGATTTTGAGTAAAAATTTCACAGGTATAAAATTTTCTCTTTTATTTTTTTCTCATAGAGTGGGTAGTAATGTCGAATAGTGATCTCCAGTTATTGTTCTACCCTTATCCAAAAAATCAATCATTGATTATTCCATGACAATCCCAAAAAACTGAATCAAGAACTTTTCCAGCAGATTTTTAGAAACTTCTTAGGTCTCGGAGAACCAGAAAGTAGCCATTCCATCGTTTGTTGCTATGTTTCTGAATCGTAGAAATGTACCCAAGTTTCTTCCTAGTAACAATTCGGTTTAAGAAGTCGAGCAAAGATCGAACGTGATGCTTCTACCCTTCACTTCTGAAATGTACTAACAGTACTATATAATAGAGTATCAATTATTTTCTTTATTTAAATAAATTAAGTAGCATACCTTCTTCTTCACTTTTACTGTCAAATTTGTATCGGTTTTTGGGACAGGACAGTTTTTGTGAATAGCTAACCTAACTGCTAATGCTGGAATTTTTCTAAATGTATCTGGTAATTCCCTAATCTCACTCACATCAGCTCTATTGCCATAATCCACAAAAAAAACATTAGTTGGTTTCAGCGACATCACTTGACATCTGCACCTAAAAATTGTTGACCTTAGCGATACAAACTAAGATAATATCAGTCATACATTGTTATGTTAGTATAAGAAAAGATTGAATTTTCTGGAATTAAAATTGATTAACACTTTCAGATTGAATTGAATCAAGCCGAGAATTCTGTTTTACATCTTCTATTAATTGGAAATTGGTGCATCGAAGTGGCAATTTGGCGTTTTAGAAAGAGAGCTATAAATACTTGATATTATTTTATGGGTTTCATTGGGTTTCTGACTATAAATTCAATAATAAAATGAATTATTATACCTAAACAATCGTTTGGTTATAATGGTAAAAACGGATTCGTGGGTTTTTCCTTTTTTAATAGATTTATTATTACTGAAACTTTTTTAGTGATTTCAGCAATTTATATTAATTTGCAGGATCGTTTTCGAAGATAAATTTTCATATGCAATTTTATTCCTTTAAAATAATTTCTTGGGTGCAAATAAGTTTGAATTCTTATAAGATTTATTATTCTTTTTATCAGTAATGAAAAAAATGTTAGATGAGTTTTAGTTATCTGATTGCTTTTTTCAAATTCGAAAGTTTACAAATCAACAACCGGCATAATGGGACAATTCGACACTATGTCTCAATATTAATTTAGTAAATTAAAATACTGTAGTGTTTAAATTCATTTGTTGAATGTGAATGATATCTTCTGGAATCAATGTTTCAATTATACATAAATAGACACAGTCAATGTTTTGGAGAAAAGACAAAACCGAAACAAATAAAAATAATACAGAGAAAAAATTAGTAGAAATTTGTGAAAAGAAAATATTTACCAAAGATTTTCGAACTCGGCTAACCCCAGTTGTCCTTTATGTACATTTTCAACTATTTTTAAATCTGATCCATCTTCCAAACATAACTCAGCTAAATCTATTAATGACTTAGTCTGTACGGCCCAGCAGATGTTATTTTTTTCTACTTCAGTTATTTGTACCTTACAAAAAATACGATATCAACATATTTACAAAAAATATAATGATAAATAAATATAGACATATATTCTCATAAATAAAAGATCTCAATTTTGGAAATATTTCAATCAATAATATTTTTTGAAATAGGAAATATTTTCTACTGTTCTGTTTTAAACATACAATTTTTACAATTCTTAATTATCTTATTAAAAATTTTAAAATACAATAAAGAAGCAACTATTAATTCAAAATTTTATAGTTACATCGAAATGTGTAAAATAGAATTACAAATTTCACTCTATTATCAAAATATTTTTATTTTTTCAAACAAATATAGGTTTTTCTGCTATTACATGGTTTGTTAGTGCAGTTTTAGTTTGCTAATCACATTAATAACTTCTATTTTTTAATTATTGAGATGTTGGTCCTATGTAAACAAAAGCACAATTATTCAAACTAAATACATCCATATTGGGTCTATTGGCCAACTTTTTTTCAGAGTTTTCGCGTTTCATGGCGTTAAAAACTCCTCTAGTAATGGATTTGGGTGGGTTTCTATAATTTGGTGGTATTTGATGATCTTCTCTTGGATAACTTCTTGTACAGTGGGCACTCCCAGGTCCACGTGAGTTACATACCATGGAGCATCTACTAGTTGGCGGAGTATTTTAGATTGGGATCTCTGAATAATATTTGTATTAGATTTGGAAGTGCAACCCCACAGCTCTATTCCATATGTCCATATAGGCTTGATGACTGATTTATAGATAAGGAATTTGTTTTCAAGTGAGACTTTGGATTTTCTCCCTATCAACCAATGTAGTTCTTTTGCTTTTATATCAAGTTTTCTTTTTTAGTGTTGTGATGTTTTCAGTTAAGTTTTTTGTCTAGGGGGATTCCTAAGTATTTGGCACTATCTGATTGAGGTATTTCTATATTGTTCAACTTAACTGGCGGACATATACCCTTACGTAACGTGAATGTTACATTTATTGATTTGGTCTCATTAACTTTAATCCTCCATTTTTGTAGCCACTCCTGTAATTGGTCAAGATGAGCCTGGACATTTTTTTCTACTGTTTGTGGTTCTTGATCAGTTTGGCTTAACAAAGAAATCAGTTTTGGTAAAAATGTAACTTTATCATTTTATATACAATGAAAACTGAAAATATTGAAAAACCATACAGAAATACTAAAAAATAATAAATAAAAGCAATTGATGAATTGGGACAGTTTCGACAGTAAAATCATATAATATTGGGGTATACTTAGCATTATACTTACATCATATGATCGGTTAATTTCCAAATTAACTTTCTCTAAACTGTCCATATGCATAGTATCATTAATTTGTGATTTGGTGTCACATTTGTCCGAGTCAGTTCTTTTATCAATGTTTGAATTATTTGTAGCATTTTGTTGTCTACTTTTATCAAATTGAGAATCTCTAAAACAAATAAATGATATAATAGAAAATTTATTACTTGATAATTAAATCTTCTCTTGGTCTTAATTATTAATGAAAAGAATGTTCTCAAACATATTGGAATCTAATCGATGTATACAAAATAGTTTTATATAAAAATTAAATATAACTTATAGATATAAATAAAATATTGCGTTACCATAGCTACGAACAATAACTTATTAGAAGTGTCAGTGTAAAGTTTGACGTCAAAAAATGAAACCAGAGTTACGCAATAAATTAAAAGAAAAAAGATGTCCACCGAAATTGCGAAAATCGAAAAATTGGAGTACTGAGCCATCAAGTACCTGTATTTAAAAGGGTTAAGAGGTAAGCAGATTTACGAAGATATGCTTAATACCCTTGGTGATCAATGTCCTTCATATTCGACCGGTGAAAAATTGGACTGCAAGCTTCAAAAAAGGTAAATTTTCCATTAAAGATGATGACCGATCGGGAAGTCAGTCAGTCCCCGAATATATCTATGCAGTTAATGACACGATTTTATCAGACCGTCGAATTGGGCTTAAACGGATATATGAAGCACTGAATATTTCATACGAACGCGTTCATCATATAGTTCACGTTAATTTGGACATTTGAATCTACTTTTTTCTGCATTACTTACTTGGAAAATTGTAGAGACTGTTGTTTTGGTTCTGTTCCATCATTATCCCATAATTCTTCATTATTGCTGTTAGTACCTGGCCTGAAAAGAAAAATACCCAATACTACAATCAAAGTATGAAATACCGCAGATAATCTACAAGTAGTGAGAATAAAAAATGCACATTTCAACATTGGCGTTGATATAAATTAGACCAAATTATTCTGCTAAGGAAAAGCTCGGTTGATCGAGGTTTGTCACCCAGACAGACAGATAAATAAAGAAAGAGAAGTTAAAGACATACAGTGACATGCAGAGACAATCTTAACAATCACTACTGTGAGGTTAGAAGGATTTAATACAATTTAAATATATTACTGTTAATATTATAATATAAATTACTGATGGTACTACACAAATATTAACAATATGTATATTCACTGAGAATATATTAACTAAAAACTTAAATCAAAAACATCGCAATGTAGCAGAAGAAAACTATTTAAATGTTTACTGCTTACTTATTACTTCTTTGTTTAGATTTCGGTCGTCCATTACCTCTATTTTTGTGTTTGCTGTTTCTTGATATTTGCCTAAACCAGTACATAGAAATTAAAATGAATAGGAAGAAAGACTAAATTATTTCTATTTTTAGTAGCATGTAAAGTTGGGGGGCCTGTTATCAATAGACCTTTTTTACAACCTGGGATAATTAATTACCAAGTAGTTGTTTCGGATTTTTATACATTACAAGTTATAAATATTTATTGAATTCAAAAATTATTTTTATCATTATACACCCTATTGTTAGATAAACTCATCTACAAAATTGTACATTGTACATGAATTTTCTTTAGAATTTCATGAAGAATCCAAAAAATAAATAATATACAAGGGGTTGCAAATAAAATAAAAAAGTTGGTAGATTGGTAATATAAATACACACATAGACATATAAGATAAAAAAGTTTTTACCTTTCATTTCGATTTTGACCAAATCGTTGACGGTTATTATTGTTAGAAGTGCCATTGTTATTTCTATTAAACGTTGAATCCCTAAAATAATATGAATATTTTATAGCATGCCTATTCTATAAAAGAATTTGTGACACTTCGAAAATTATATTTATGTGCCTTTTACCTATTTCCGGGCGGTGTCCCAATTGCGACGCAACTTTGAGTATGTATTGGTGTGAAACTATTGGATGGCACTTTCGGTGTTGATACATAGTCTAATTCATCAGTAAATGAGTTTTTATTTTCCAAAGGATGTTCTGTTTCACGAGGACTGCCAAGTGATTTATCTTGGGGAATGTGTTTGTTTGTATCTCGAGGAGTCGGTGAATTTGGAACACGTACTTGTATATTATTGTTTGACTGAGTCACAATACGATCATTAAGTTTATCATGAGAATCTACTAATAATTTCATACGGCAACTGAAAAAAAAATAAAGTTATTACAAGATCCTTCAACATCTTACTGTGTCAAAACAATATTTTATTAAAAGAGAAAAGCAAAATTATATAATGATTCTTCAACACCCAATACTAAACTAATATGGTACAATACATATTTCTTCTTCAACAGATCTATCAAAAAAATTCTCAATAATAGAATGTAAAACAAGTAACTTGTTAGATAACATTTTAATATTTACAATAAAAAGAGGAATGTTCGTAAAGTGCAGTCTAGTTAGTTAGTGATCTATTTAAATTTTTAAATACTAACAACTTAAGCTTTCGTTTTTTACAATGATAAGATTTACAATAAATTCTGTCAATAGGATAATTTGAACGAAAAAACTAAGAAACAAAAAATTTTTAGATATGGGTTATCAAGTGTGAGGATAGGTTTTATCAACAACTTCTATACTGATATTTGGATATCCTGCGATGGTTTCAACCACTTTTTAAAGCTTTTGGTAGGCTTACACAAGAAAATATAGAAGAATAATAACTAAATAATATTAATTTGTTGTTTTAGATTGCAATGCCTAGGCAGATTCGTGCTTGCTTAATGAAAAGCAACACTTTGGAAAAAACTATCTGTTCATATTCGAGTAGTTCATTCTTTTCAACAAGCTCTGCTATTATCTTCCAATTCAAGTATCAACAAAGTTAAAAGCTTATGTAAATCCACAGATGATGCACTTGAGTACATTGCAGAATATTGAGTTAAACCTTCCAAGTTCTAGAATAACTCGTCATTATAATTATATACAACGGATGCTTCGAACAAGAAGCCTGAAGGAGCGAGAGTCTAGCCTTTTTGAAACCAATATATAGCTTATTAGAAGTCTGAAACTGAAAGGCAAGCTGTAGGCGTTGAAAATAGCTCTGATTGGGAGCGTACTAAACTTGAAAAGTTGAAGAGCATATCTATATTAGAAAATAAATTTGTATGATTGTAAAAAGATACCAAAGCATAGGTAAATAAGTTAATCTCTATAATTGATGACTTTAGGATTGTTTAATTTATTCGATTCTCTTAGAAAAATTTCAAATTCTATAATAATAATCAAACTCATATCACTTACCGTTCAATTGTGTTTAAAATTTGTTCTTCCTTTATGAATTTATGAAGTTCTTTATTTTTATACAGGTAGGCCATTGCCTGAGATAGCATATACTGGTGAAAGTCGTTCAAAATAATATTCCTGCAATATAAAAGTTTATATCAATCAACATTTTTAGGACAGAAAATGAGTAATTAACAATCTATTTTATTCACTATCCTGTACGATGTCTTATTTTAGTATTTTAAGGACTTAGTAAATACAATCAATAGATATATAATACAAAAATAATTGAAGTCGGTATAGTAATTATATAGAAAAAATGGATAGGTTCTATGCCTTTACCTTTTCTCCTCTATAGAAAAATTGTAATCTTCTTTTGAGTATACTGCAAATCCAGTTCTTCTTACATCGTCAAGATTAACAAATAAATTGCCCATATCATCTTCAAGAGATTCTATGCAGTCTCCATGAACAGTATACAGCTGCTGAGAGGTTTGAACATCAATTTCATCGTCACAGTTCATTCTTGATGTACTACTAGCTCTGAAATGTCAAGGTTGAAAATATTATAGCTAAAAGTTTTAATTCTAAATAGTGATAATAAATACTTAGGATTAATATAACAACATACGAGCAAGGGCGAATAATGATTTGAATGAGAGTATATAAAAGACAACACAGTGACTCTTGAGAACCCTGTATATTTTTTAAAGAGCATTTAAAAATACAAATCGACGTGTCCAAGCGTTTTCCTCAACACACCCTTATTTATTTATCAACGAATTCAATCCATATGACTGTTACACAAGAACTTAATTTCAATATTTAACAATACTGAATGATTATAAAAACACTGTTTTAGTTTAAATGCAAAAAATTGGAATCATTATTAAAATTTAATTATATACTTACTCGGAACTACTATATTTGCTATCTTGTTGGACTGAGACTATCCAACCAAATATATTTTGCTTCAAGACTTGAACAGCTCTTCTGGCAGAGCTGAAAACATTCAAATGTAGGTCTTCTCAACAATGATTTGTTAAATTTGGAAAATGGAATATAATGATTAAAAATGGAGTTTCTATCCATTGTGATAAATAATATCAATGATCAATAACCTCTCATATTACAAAATAGTAAACTGTATGGTTTTGTAAGACTTCAACCAGTCAAAACCTCCTTGTACCCTCCTTATGCAGACACGAATCATGCTTCCACATCTATTTTCGTGGAAACCAAAAGAAGAAAAGCGCACTAAATCCTTTCAAATTGAGAGCAAAAGTAGATTATTTAAATCCTAATATCACACCATAAATATAGTAGAGTTTACCCTTTTATGCTTGCTATTTACATAAAAAAAACGTGGTATGTTGGTGATAATGTGGGCTGTTCCTCGCACGTTACAAAAAACAATTATGCAAGTCACTACAGTTTTCAAGTTTCAACATCAATATTTTCACAAAATATAGTAGTAAAAACTTACTGGCTATCAGTAAAATATATTTTAGCAAATTCTCTTGAGGATGGTATAAAGATTTTTCGAATTTCTCCAAATTTTGATAGCTCCTTCCTCAAAAAAAGCTAAAATCAAATCATTTTCATTTATTAATTGAATTAATCAGATCGTTTTAAGCAAACAATGTGCATGCAACAAAAAATCATGCTAAGAACCTAAGATACCATTTTAGGGTAATTTATTTCCAGGAAATAAAATATTGTAAGTTGTGATAGAAATAAAAAATACTTGCATAAAAATAATTAGAAAAAGTATCTGACCTAATGATGAAATAAGTTTTTAGCAATTTTTCATTTCAAAATATTCCATCAAATAGATATGAATCAAATCTTCGAAGTAACAAGTCATTTACAATTATCTGCAATATTATGAAATTATCCACAAATACAAACAATTCTCTCAAGTCAACAAAAATATTTCAAATCATCCCAATGTATCCCTTCACATTAAACTAATTATTTTAAACTAAAAAAGGTTTATTTACACAATATATAATTTAAATTTACTAATGCATCTAAATGTTCTTGATTTTAGGACTCTTCTCTTTTAAAAATAGTTTTTTTGATAATTTTTTTTCGTTTTTCTTTAAGTCTAAACGTCAAAATTTATCTTAAAAATTATCAAAAAAAAAAAATTTTATAACAGAAGAGATCTAAAATCAAGAACATTTAGATGCATTAATATATCAAAAGGTCTAAGAAATAAGAAATTTAGATTTACTTAGCTTACTTGATTCTAAGTATCAAATCTGAAAAAAATGATTATTTTAAAAAAACACTTTTAAACTTTTATCTTAAATAAAGGATTTTGGTTACTTTGAACTATAGCAACAATATATTTATTCTCTAATTTCTCCTCATACTCTAATAAAATGGTAACCTAATCACCCAATAAATTGGTATTAGAATAATAACCTAACCTAACCATTTTGTGTTATGAAACTGCATTTAAATCAGACTTTCCTTCAAACAATAGCTGCAGTACTCATATAGTTTGGTTTGGCTGGTGAGCAGTTATCGCTAATAGTAATCCAACAAGTCATTTATAAGACCTATATGTGTTAGTACTAATTAAAATAGAAATAAATCCAAATATGAAGAAATAAATATATGAAATACTTACCCTATCTGTATCTTCAGTTAACCCAGATATGTGACAATAATCTCTAAAACCATGAAAATGAATAAATTACAACAGATATACCACAATACTAAGAAAAATCATGATCATTTCTTCAGGGCCATTGATAAATATATTTATTGTTCAATTGAAAAAAAAAATTTTCTTGGTTATTTGCTAACTAAAAGATCCAATTTCAATTAAATCTCCATAGATCCTTACTTAATATACTTCATTCTTGTTAAGACTATACAGTGATTTGAAAGAAAATTTAAATGATATGTATTAAATATATCAATGATGCCTAAGTTACTAGAAATTTAGAGACAACATCTTCCACTAGAGTTGCGTCAATACACAATTTTACCACTAAATACTTACTTGCCACAGGAATAAAAATATTGCTCTTAAAAGATAATAATTGGATTGTTGTTATTAAAGTTCTGTTCGCTGCAAACCACAGAATAGTTCATACGCTTAATAGAAGCTAGTGGTGAAATTCGATAATAAAATCACGGTTTCGTTAATTAAAGGCAAAAAAATTTAAAATGGCATACCATCTTTCTACGAACTAGCAAGACTAACGTTATTTTTAAAATAAAAAAACTAAATAACATTACTAATTACCAATAAAAGATTTTTTGTTAACTTTTTAAAAGCGTGCTTTTGTGTTAAATAAAAAGCGTTATAAAAAGTGTAAGCTGTGTTTATATATTCGAGGAAAATATCTTACGTAGTTTGCAAACTCATTTTATTCTAGTTTCTAAAATGTAATAAGCCTTATATACCCAATAACCACGAATATGATATTCTTAGTTCAAAATCTTATATTTCAAATGAAAAGACAAATGACAGATTCTTTTCCACCACATATTGGTCATGTTTTGTTAGACGAGTCAGCAACTTTTTAAATTTTATTTTCTATATTGTTGTATCAAATAAGAACTGATCCCAATCCGAATATAGTAAAGAGAAATAGTTATACCGATGTTCTTTTATTAACATTCTTCTATTTACACTGGAAAAAATTCTTTTCCATATAAAAAGAGTTTAAATAAACATTTGCCAGTACACACGAGAGAAAATCCATTTAAATGTGACATTTGTTTAAGGTCTTTCTCACAGAATGTGATATTTGTATGAAATCTTTTCCCCATCAACAGAGTTTATACAAACATTTTTGTGTCCATACAGGGGAAAAGCCATTCAAATGTGATGTTTGTTTGAAACCATTTTGTCGTAAAAATAATTTAACTAAACATTCATGTATTCACATCATTGTTCCAGTGGACAGTGTTATAGAAGATATGATAGGAACAGGGCCGGATTAAGATTTATAAGGCCCGGGGCTAAAATAATGACGGGGCCCCCTTAAGGAATTCGAAAACCCGGAAAAATTCACAAAATAATATCAATACGTTAGATTTGTGGTATCAACACATCAAAAAATACAGAATGATTTCCAAATGATGGGGCCCTCTTGGACCTGGGGTTATAGCCCCCCCAAGCCCCTAGCTTAATCCGGCCCTGGATAGGAAGTTTGTTCGGAGGTGGAATAATGGACATAAAAAATATATAAAAAAGTATATTCATTCTTTACGAAAATAAATAAATAAATAAATGGTGCACATTTAAATTAAAGCCAATGGGATTAGTATAAACAAACATATAAAGTTTGGAAGTCAGTATTTATTTTATACGGCCCGTGATCAGCGCCGATTGTGTAGGAGAACGGCCAGCGTGCACGCAGTTCAGTCTTAAATCCCATGAATACAATTGGAATCACGTTTACCGAGACATATGCCGGTTCCCGGAAATTCTAGAGAGCTTCGCGACATACTGGTGCAGGAATGGGACAGCCTCGTCGTTTGCAAGCTGTTATCACTGCCAGTGGAGGAAATATTCGATACTGAAAACCTTAAAATTTCAATCAATTTCATTGACAATTATAGCAAAGTAAAATTGATCATTTTTATTACATAGCAAAAATTAAAATTATTCATTTTCATTAGTTTCAATAATCTTTTAACGACAGATAATAATTTTTTATTCAAGCAACTAGGCAGCAAACTATGTTACAACCGAAAAAAAAATCCGAGAAACAAAATTTTTCAAATAACTTCAAATTACGGGGTGACTAGAAACAATTCAACAAAATAATATAATTATATCTACATGTGGATAGTAACAAAGCCGTTTAAAGGTAACAAACAACTCATAATTAAAGTATTTGGTAGTAATGCCAGGGAGTTGTGGTGAAGTTTGATTTTTATTTTGTAATATAATAAATAAAACTGATTGAAGTTTGATTTTTGTTCTTATATACCCACAAAAACCTGTTTTTATGGCAATTTTATCTATCTATTTATAATTAATATCTATAATATCGCAGAAACTTTCTAACGTGTCTAATAATAGACAATTTCTGCCCAGTTACTATTCACTTCTATACTCCATTCGGAAAGGATGTAGAGTAATAAATCAGCGCCTCTCTTGGCCACCATAGCCGTAGTCACATTTATGAACAATTTATTATATCATTTTGAATGTGTGAAACGCCAAAAAGAAGAAAAACTTGGTATTCTATAAACTTCACAAAGACAAAATGTAGTGAACCAATCAGTAATTACTAAAACAAATGTTATCAGATGTTTGTTTTGGTTAAGGACCTATCAAATCAGCGGAAATCCGTTGCTATAGAAAATTAATATCTTCATAAGGACCCATTAGATAAATTTTATGTTTAATAAGAAGCAAATACTGAACATTTAATCTCGTAGCGATATACAGAACTTGGGAGTTGAGGCCGCGATAGTAAAGTTCAGAAAAATAGTTTTAGATATGCCCTAATTCATCGTCATGAAATAACTTTAACATGTCAAGGGTAGGAACATTAATTTTACTAAATATTATTGTCAACCTTAAATGTAGGATACGAACCAGGAACATATTTGACCGAAACATATAATGATGTCGACGGGTTTGAATCAAATTTATATTGTTTCAAGAGGTACTTTAATTGAGTTTCAAAAAACACGGAAGGTTAAAACACAGATACAGGACAAACACGTTTAATGTCGTTAACAGCTAAGTATTAATGCTCAGTGTCTTCAAAAGGGTTCGAATCTGATTTAGAAAAAATCACTTTTTCAATTTTTTTTAGGTGTACAGAAACGACAAACCTTGTTTTTTTCTCAAAATGTACGTTCTGTTCTTTATAGAACTCTTACCATGGTACGTGACGAGGTTATTAATCATTTGGGACTTGACTGTGGTTTTCTCCTCGCTTTTTTGAAAAATCTGGTGACTTCTGAACGAATTGTCATACATTTTGAATTATATATATATATATATATATATATATATATATATATATATATATATATATATATATATATATATATATATTACGTTCTAAATTCTATGATATAATTCCATCACAGATAAAAATATTAACTACTTAATTAGCTGATAAATTTTTGGTTTGGCATTTTGGATTACCTTGAAGTTGGTACAAATCGTGTATCGATTTATTTTTGTTTTAACATTTGTTGTGCGACCCTGCAAGAGAGATAAATTTATCTACCACGTGTTACAAAAACTATTCCAATTAGGTCTAGTGTCAAGAATAAAATAACAACCAATAAATCGTCACCTAAATAAATAGTCACATGATGAATAGAATTAAAAACTTGACATTTAGAAGGTGTGTTACACAAGTATAATAAAAATTGGTCAAATCAATGTTAAATGAAGGTATTCGAAATTAAAATACTAGATACTATTTGTAATTGAAGTAGATTTTTAATCATATTATCGTTTTTAAATGACTAATATCTCTAAAAGAATATTCTAGGGAACGCCAGTTGAAAATTTCAAAGTTTACAATTAACGTCTGCTCAAAAGTAATTAGTCAGGATGACTATTTCTAGACACTTATCAAAGGAAATTCTAAAGATACCGTTAAATAATTCGGTTGTCTACTCCTTAACATTATAATGTAATTGGCGTAAGCTACAAAAATAAGTTCAAGTACAAGGGATACCCCACCACCACATTGTATATTTTTTGATCAGTTGTTTACCGAACCGCGACTAAATCCTATAGAACTGACCTCTTCGGTTTATTTTCGAAAAAAGTTTTTTAGTGGCGTTTTCTCGAAAAAACCCATCGAAATGACGCTCAATGTTATGTTGCAATTATGTAAAATCACGAGGGCAAGTAAACTTTTCCAACGCAACTTTTATTTGCCATTGTTAAAGCCTTTATCGCCCAAAGATGCCCTTAGACGCCATATAATCACCGGGAAGAATATCCTCAGTAAAATGGAACATTATATTCCAGTTTTAGAAGAATACCAAGCACGACAGTATAGAAGAAAATATACTCCAAGAGGTTTAGGAAAGAAGAGACAAAGAAAGAAGCCAAACAAAAAATACGTTATGCCTTTTTTCGACGAAGATATGGACGGTCATCCGAAACTCCTTTCGTTATTATCTAGAAAACCTAAAGGACGTGGACAGTGTTATACTTATGAAGTTCCGGATAAAAATTGTACGCTTGTTTTAAATTATCAGTTTGAAAGAGCAATTCGCGATAAAGAAATAATCGATGTAATGATGGCTCAAAGAACAGAAAAAATTGCGGTCGTTTTAAAAGATGGTTCGAAAGTAAGTTTGCCCATAGTCACTTACGATGGTAATGCGCCTTTCTATAGAGGCGAAGGATGGACTAGAAAGGAAATAGAAGAAACCCATCATCACGGTAAAGAAACTATGTCGGTCGCAAAATTATTCGAGGCTAAGGAATCCGGCGTCGAAGAATGGGAATTGGAAATGATGAGAATGGCCGCAAAACGCAAGAAAAAACACAAAGGAGAAGGCACCGCAGATTGGAAAGCTATGATGGCAGCTCAAGCTGACAATATCGATTGGGACAAATTTGAAGAAGACGCTAAACAAATGGTAGAAGAACAACACGATCCCGTTGACGATACGCCCATACCTATGGCTGTCGATGATATGGATAAAACGAAAAACGTTATAGAAAAAATAAAAAATGCTGGCGAAGAAATAACTAATTTGTTACCAGTAATGCCCGAAATTCCCGAAATAATTAATATAATCAAAGATGAAGGTGAATTGACGGAAATTGCGAATGTATCAGGTTTAAAATTGGAATTAAAATCTTCGAAAAAAGAACGATTTGTACCGGGACAAATGGTGAAATCGGAAGACGGAGAACTTTTCGTTCCAGGACAAACGGTAACGAATGAAGAAGGTCAAGAGGAGTACACCCCTGGATTTACTGTTATGCTCGAGGACGAACCCACGCTTATTCCGGGCTTGGTAATGGGCGACGATCCAAACAAAGCTGTGTTCTTGCCAGGTGATTCTACTATTACGCAATCTGGCGAGCTTCAATTTACTGAAACCGAAGACGACTACAAAATAGATTCTTCCCCACCTTTGCCAGAACTACCTGAAGTGGAGGAAGTCGAGTTAGAGGAGGAGCAAAATAGTGAAGACGAGGAGATAGAAATTATTCGGCCGCCCCCCAAACGAGAAAAGAAGGAGTTCGTTTACGAGAGACCGAAGCGACAGTTCACACAAAGTATGGGTCCTAAGCGTCGCGAAAGAGGCCCAAAAGGTCCTAAAGGCGGTAAAAAATTATCGGTTCCGAATGTCGAAGCGCAGCCGGTTTTGAAAAAATCCGCTTCCGGGCCGGTTTTGTACGATTTATCTGTGCCGCTCTTGGAAAAAGACTTGCTTCAACAACAAAAAGAACGAGTGGAAAATTTTACGGAGAAGAAGGCTAAAGAGGAGGTAAAAATAGATAAAACGAGGTTAGAAATAAGGAAAAAACTTAGAGAAATGGCCGCAAATAAACCGCCGAAACCAAAGTATGTACCCTTAGAGCCAGTTGTGAAAAGTGAAAAATTAAAAGAATTGGAAAGAAGCATAAAAAGGGGCAACTTTTTTGACGTCGATCACAAAAAATATTTAAGTAAGGAGAGAAGCACGCCTTTCAATTGGTTGGAACCACCCCAATATCGGAACATTTTCGATTCGGTGGGGATATGGCGTCACCGCATATGGAAATCAGTTATTTAGACATGGCAGCTGCCAATTACATCAATCAGTCCATGGTGCTATTTTAAGAACAATTAATCGGGCCAAGTATCGATTACATACAATCATCATCCGCATTTATTGAAATCCATTTGAATTTAAAACATCTAGTTCATTATCGCCGTTGTGCTCGATTCGCGCGTGGACAGAGTAGTACTTAACTAGTTTAACAAAAATATTTAACTGAATTTATATTCGACTTGGAACGGGGTCGTCAGGATGCCCATCAATGTGAAGATATCACTTTGCAAAATAACCAGAGCCAGCAAACTCTTCCAACGGAACTATTATCTTCCTTTATTGAAACCATTGTCTCCTAAAGACGCTTTGAGAAGAAAAATAATAACAGGACAAAACGTTCTCGGTAATCGAATAGAACATTATATTCCGGTTCTTAAACCGCACGACGAGAAACTTGCCGAAAAACGAAGAAGAGGAAAAGGTGCGGTGATAGTCAAGAAAAGAATAAAACGACATCAAAACGAACGCTACGTCGAACCATTTTTAGATGATAATATGGATAATCACGCCGTATTACAAAAAATTTTGAGTACCAAATCAAAGGGCAAAGGGCAACATTATATATACGAAGTAGTCGATAAGAATTGCACTCTAGTAATTGATTCCCAAATGGAAAAAGCCGTCAGAGATAGAGATATTGTTGACATAATAATGGCTCAACGTAGCGAAAAAGTCGTTTTTAAATTGAGTAACGGCATCAAAGTTACTCTCCCATTAGCACCGTTCAACGAAAATGTTCCGCTCTATCGCGGTAGTGGATGGACCAAAGAATATGTCGAACAAGAGCATCATCACGGTAAAGAAACGATGACCATAGCTAAATTCTTCGAAGCTAAAGAATCTGGTGTCGAGGATTGGGAATTAGAAATGATGCGACTGGCAAATAAGAGGAAGAAGAAGCACAAGGGCGAAGATAACGTTGATTGGAAACAGATGTTATCCGGATGTCTGGAAGACATGGATTGGGATAAATTCGAAGAAGAAACCAAACAAATCGTCGAAGAAAAAGAACAAGTCGTCGAAGAAGAAAATATACCGATGGAAGTTAACGATATGGATCACACCACGGACGTAGCGGAAAAATTGAAAGCGGGCGGAGAGGAAGTTCTCAGCCAATTACCTGTAATGAAAGAGATACCGGAGGTTATAAAAAATCTAGAGAGCGGGGAAATGTGCGAAATATCAAATGTATCCGGAGCTAAAATTATCCTACCTAGTAGTAATAAAGAGTGTTTCGTTGTTGGTCAGATGGTTAAAACCGATGACAATGAAGTTTTTGTACCCGGACAAACAATTGTCAACGAAGACGGCAATACCGATTATACTCCCGGTATAACAATCAATGACGATAACGAGCCAACCCTGATTCCTGGCCTTGTAATGGGAGAGGAAGAATCTCCCGCGATGTTTTTGCCAGGTGATTCGACTATAACCGAAGAAGGACAGTTGAAATTCGAAGCGACCGAAGAAGACCGACCGAAACGATGGCGTCAACTCTCCGACAGTCCCCCACCTCCACCTAAGCCGAAACGAAAACCAAAAGTCGAGGAGGAGATTGTCATTCGTAGACGTGTTATTGAAGATCCACCCGAGCCACTTATAAAAGAAAAAGTTAAAAAGAGACCTCCGATTGAAATTAAAAAAGCTGATTCTCCTCCAAGACCTATTGTTAGGACGCCGAGATTACCTATGGAGGACCCGCTGAAAGTTTTGGAAGAACAAAGAAGAAAACGAGAAGAAGAAGAAAAAAAGAGGATGAAGGAAAGGTTGGAAGAAAAAATTCTAAAAGAAGAATCGAAAGTAGATCAATTAAGATTGGATATGAGAAGAAAATTCAAAAATATGAAATTCGAAAAACCCAAAGAGTATGTTCCCATAGAACCAGTCATAAAAAGCCAGAAGCTGAGAGAGTTGGAGAATAGCATAAAAAAAGGTACTTTCTTCGATGACGAAAAAACGAAGGATATCTTAGAGAAAGCGAAGAGTGCGACAAGAATGCTCAAATATCAAAATGTCCTGAACACTTATGGTAACGACTTTGGAAAACGATTTTAACCGAAGCAGTTAGAGCGCCGCTAAACATCCCGACGCCACTTCAGTCACATCGACGACGCGGCGATGGTAGTTACTGACGTCGAACGAGCCGAATCGAATTCGAATCCTGTTTGATATAAATAATAATTGTTAGAAACAAAAATTGTTTTATATATGTATATATATATATATACAAAAAAGTGTAGTGAAGACGCGGTTTATAATCAGTTTATAAAAATCATTCATAATTAATATCGCTGTAAACGTTTACATTTATTGTTGTAATAAAAATAAATAAAGCTGGTGTTAAATTTTATTGAAAAAACATGGTAAATTACGTGCTATCTTTCTGCAAAATTACTGGAGCAAGTAAGATTTTTAAAAAACATTTTTATTTACCTCTACTTAAACCACTTAATCCAAAAGAGGCCTTACGTACTTTAAGGATAACCGGAAAATGGCTTTTAGGAGCTAAAATTCAACGATATATTCCAGTGTTGTTGAACCACGCTCAAAAACGATCGAAAAAAGTAGAAAATTTTGGAAAATTGCCTCATTTCAAATCATCTGATTACACTTATATGACACCGAGCTTAGATTTGGAGAATGAAAATCATAAATTGCTCCTCAATATTCTAGAAACTAAAGATAAAAATGGTTGTTATACGTATACAGTACACGATAAAAAATATAATATCGTCTTTGAATCAGATTTTGAGCATGCAATTAGGGATGGAGACATCGTAGATATAATGGTTTCCCAAAAAACCGATAAGATTTTAGTGAAACTTAAGGATAAGAAAAAAATTCCAATAGAAATTCAATATTTTGAAGGAAATTTTGACAATTTAATGTGCGGGGAGGGTGCGACAACGGAAGCCGAAGAAAAACAACACCATTATGGTAAATATACAATGAGTATCGCTAGAATATTCGAAGAAAAAGAACTTCGCGAAGAAAAATGGGAGGAGGAACTTAAAAAAATTTTGAAACGCAGAAAAAAACAGAAATGGGAAAATTCGAAAGCTTACAAAGAGATGATGAAACGGACTATGAAAAATTTAGATTGGAACAAATTCGAAGAAGACGCTAAAAAAGTTATAGACGAAATTTCAGATCCTTCGACTGAGATTCCAATAGAGATGGAGGTGGATGACTTGGAATCGACTAAAAACGTTAACGAAACTCTTCTAAGCCACGGCCCAAAAATTTTGGATCAACTTCCGACTATAACTGAAATACCGGATTTAATCAAAAGTATGGGAAATGCGGAAATTGCCGAAATTGAAAATGTGCCACCGGAGGAAAATCAAAAGAAACGTAGGGTAAGTGGAGTCAAAGTAAGACTATCTTCTGGAAAAGAATGTTTCGTAAGCGGCCAGATGGTACTGACTGAAGACGGAGAAGTCTTCATACCCGGACAAACTGTACAAAATGAATACGGTGACGAATATGTACCTGGAATAACTACCAACGTTGACAATCAACCGACGTTAATTAGTGGTTTGATTATGGGTGAAGACGAAAAAGAGCCGATGTTTTTACCATCTCAAGCAGCTATAACCGCCGATGGACAACTTACTTTTGCAACCACGCCCGACGAACGGCCTCCACCTCAGACGGAAAGCGAAAGAAAAGTGAAAAGAAAGAAGAAGCCCAATATTCCAAGCGAACCACTACTTGAAATAATGATAATTGAAGAAGTTGCCGAAGAACCTTCCGATTCTGAAGAAAAATCCACAAGTATCTCCAGTGTAGAATTGAACAATTCAGAAATAGAAGAGCTCGACATGGAAGCTATCAGATTAAATCAAGAACAACACAGATTGGAAATGGAAAAATTACGAATGCAATTATTCGACAATATGGACGATATTATCGCTAATCTAGAAGATAAAAAAGCCCAATTGAAAAAAAAGCTCGAAGACTTACGACGTCAACATATGGAAAATGAAAATAATTTAGTTTCGTACGCCACCGAAAAAGATGCGTTGGAAATAGCTTCGAAAATAAGTGACAATCAAGATACTATTAATAGATTGGTAGACATACTTTTAACAATGACTAGAAGAGCATCGACTTTTCGCGATAAAAATAGCGTACGAGCAGATAACATAGACTTGTCGTATTTAAGTACAAACGCCGGTGATTACGAAATTAAATTTCATTCTTGTTCAAACAAACTTAAAATAATCTTTAAAACTGCTCTTGTAGCTGCTAATGATGTATTTAAAAATAGACCGAAAGATCAAATACTCGCTCTTACAACTATTGGAGGAATTTTAGCGCAGTCGATGAAAAATGATATTAAATTAACTTTGGAATTAACTAATGTTATGAAAACGCAATTGGATAGAGATGAAATTTGTGAAACGGCCTTCAAACAATTAACGAGAATAATCGAAGATACCAAAGTCTGTATAGTTGCGATGATAGTCGATAAACGAATGTCGATATCCGATCTAATCGAGAGTATTGAAAAAGTTTTGGGCAGCGAAAATGTAATGCATATTGCTTTTGCAAAAATACTCAAAATAAATCCAATTATAGTTCATTACCTTGTCGAAAATATTGAAAATCAATTGAAAGATATAGCATCTGAAGAGGATGCGGTTAAAGTTCTTCAAATATCTATCGTCGAAACGATAAGGTTTACACTCGTTTCCAATTTGGAACAGGTAAAGAAAAAATCAACATATCCCGAATTAATACAAGAAGCTTCCAGTTTCGCTAAAGCTTTGGGGCTGGATGATGTAGTTGAGGATCTGTCTAATCCATCACAGGATTTTCTATTAGAAGAAAGTATCAATATGCTTAAAAGGATGACTCTTATAAAGCAACTTTCCGAACGGGATTATTCTTTGAAAACGGCCATCGCAAGAATTAGGAAAAATCCCGAGTGTGCTAAATCAGATCCTAGAATTCGACAGTTAATTCGAGAGAGTGCAGTGCTCATCTCAAACCCGTCGCCGCTATTAACCTCCAGAAGCATACCTTTGCAACTAATGAAAAAACAAAACTTACTCGCCATAGAAGATTATTTAGTAAAAAGAACCAATATAGAATTTCCCGTACTTATATCTCGCGGAACATTACAAGCGGTTATACCTAAAGACGCCTCCAGAGGGGTTTTGGCTGGAAGAGTGCCCTATGTTCTTATAGACGAAACCGGAGTGACAAACTTTAAGCCCATGCATATGATGTCCGCCATACACGTTAACAAAAATCGCGAAAAAAGAATTGAGGATTATTTAAGTGTTGTGCCGGATAGTGACTCTTCCAATTATTTCAAGACTAAAAACAATGTAAGGAGATTAAAAACATTAATTAACCGTACAAATGCATGAAATGTTTTCAAAATCCTTTTTTGTACACTTGTAAATAAAGCTTGATCCGATTATTAAAATAGACTAAAACATTTTTGTTCATACAAATTAATTGTGTGTTTCCCGAGTGTCTTGTGAAAGAATAAACAATCATCTATCACACCAATTCATATCCTCATCATATCAACTTTAAAATGTTACATCAACAAATATCTACTTCCCACACAACACGTATATTTGGAATCAACCAACACCAACGTGGAAGGTGAGTTTATGAATCATAAACCTTTAAATACATCTTTAAATACACTTTCTGTAACTAATTTTTTATTATTGTGCGTTTTTAGTTATCTAATAGATTAACAAAATTTTTGTAAATATTTATATTTTTGGTGTTAATAATATTACCGAGTATTTCTTATAGTAGTTATCACAATAATTATAGTTTAGTAGTAGTAAATATGTGTATTTATACCTCTTGAACTATTTTATATGGTAATGAAGAATTTCCACAGCCCACCACTTCCGAGATATCACCCTTAAAAGTTGGTGACTAAAATTGAGTTTTTCTAAAATTTCAGTAAAGCTAGAAATTTGAAATTCTGTAAATGCACTCACAATGGACGAGTCTTTTTTCCATATTCCTGTTACATTATAAGGGTTTGAAATTAGCCTTCTTGACTATGTCATTCTTGCTAATTGCCTTCATTAATGCATAAACTTTCACAAATGATTTTATGTCAATAACTTTATCATAACTTTATTGACTGAAAACAACAGTGCGTTTTTAGGGGCACGTTTCTTGGAAGAAGTCCATTATTTCAAATGTATTTTTATTCCTTGGATATAATGGTGTACCTTAATTTGATTCACTGTGACATAACTAAGAAAAATTTAGGTAAATCAACTTTTGATTACCATTGAGCAATAATCGTACCCACCTTGTGTGTACCCAGCTTTTTCTATGTATCCTTTCATACTTCTTCAGATGAAGTATTAACTTCACAACTATCATACGTATTTTTATTCAACGATCACTAAGTACAAGGGCATCTACCATGAAACAGAAAACCACCTTTCAATCATTTCCCCGGACGAATCACTTTCAGGATAATATTTACGTAAATTTTCAGTTTCTTCATTAATTCTTCCATGCAGTAAATAATTTTTTCTACATCCACATGTACGTTATCCATTATCTGCACAATTTAGAGAATGGAAATGTAAGTCATTTCAGTTAACAGAAGGGATATGATTTCAGATATATCCTAGAATGTATCGTGAAATCCATTAAACAGCATTTGCGTTTAGTACCCATCAACTCTTCTTTTTTAATTTCAAAGTAACGTCAAAATGAATTGTCAAAATTTTCCTATAGTTTTTAAAGAAATTATTTCTAAAAAATTAGTGAATCCAGTGATGAATCAATAAATAATACTTCGCCAGATACGCAAAGGAGACGTATTACACATTATTACTACAAAATCAAAAAGTAAATATGAACTTTGTTACAAAAAGTTCATAGATTGGACTCTGACAAACGGAATAAAAAATATAACAGTAAATGTCATCACTGCTTATACGAAAGAAATATCTACTAAAAACAAGCCCTCGACTCTTTGGACAACACATCCAATGTTAATAACAATGATAAATATTAAAAGTAACATTGACATTTCAAGTTACACTAAATTGCGTTGATTTCTTAAATTACAATTTACCGGATATAGTACTAAAAAATCAAAAAATTGAACTTTAGAGTAAGTAAAAAAGTTTCTCCTAGAAGCTCCGGAGTAAGAATATTTATTTACAAAAGTAAGTTTAAATAATCCATACAAATATACAAAACATCAATATTAATCTATGGTTGGCTCAATCTCCGCTGCAGGTGTTTTTATTGATAATAATTGTATTATGGAGTGTAGACTCCATAAATTGCATTATAAATAGTAATTTGCATAAAATTTTAGGTAGTGTGGATTTTTGAGGATATTGTTGTCAACAAATGAGAAAATTGAAAAATAAATCATGTTACAATTTTATAAAATGAATTTCAAATTAAATTAATTGATACAAAAGCAAAAACAGAACGATTCTTTGTAATTCCTGGTATGTTTATTGAAGTCTCTAGAACAATTTTTTGTTAATTACCAAAAATAAAAATGTATCAAAATAGTAATCAGAATTAACAAAATTGGTAATCAGCCAAAAATAATTTCCGAATTTTTAAAATTACCAAATATGAATTTACATTCAGGATATTGTTTCTGTCGTTCAGAGGCTACTATCCTTGCAGATGCAGGAGATGATGCCTTAACAGTGAAAAATTTCGGTGGCTGGAAATCAAACACAATTACAGAAACGTATATATATATATATATATATATATATATATATATATATATATATATATTCCTTGTTCCTTGAGTAAAAACAGACATTGCTAATACTATTGTAAGGTCATTTGAAAAAAACACGAAGCTATGCCATCAATATTGATGCAAAATATTCACCGAAACTTTAATAGAATCAACATCTATCTATAATAGTATCAAAGAAAATAACTACGCAGATTTAAAAAAGGAAACTGTACCATATAAAAATTGTACATTTAACAACTGTACGTTTATCACATAAAACCTTTGAAAATATAATATTGAATTGGTAAAATTATAGATAAAATTGTTAAAAAAAGAAAATAGAAAAAATATATTGTTCGATTCGTGTGGATTGTCGGTATTTGTGCATGTGTTTGCAAAGTGATTACCAGTGGCAGTTGAGAGGTACAAGGACAAACTTAAGCTTTAGGTAAATTAACCACTTTTCATTAGATACAAAGAGCTTGAGTATATGTTGAATTATTCCAGAAGTTTGCCAGAGCTTTGGTTGACGTCATTGTTAATTATCTGTATTCGATAATTTCATTGTCTCTTAACTGGAAGGCTTTAAGATAACTTTTAATGAAAGATGTAGTTTACAGTGTTGCCACAACTTCACACAACTTGTACCAACTTTAAACAAATTTAATAAAATTATAGAAAGATGTATAAACATAAGTTTAAATTAAATTTTTTTCTCCAAAAATGTTATAGACTGTGTCAATTATTATTTTAAGGATGAAAAATTTATATAAAGTTTACCGATAAAATTAGCAATGCAGTACAAAAATCTCACGATCTAAATATAAATCAACTTGGCTCTGTTTTCTAATTATTGTTACAATCTAGTACAATTTCTATTTTATTTTATTAAACTAAAATATAAAATAACTTTATATTTGCGAACGCAAGGAAAATGTATTAGAAAAAAGGAAAAATACACTAAAATTGTACAATTGTACTAGCTCTGGCAACACTGGTTTTGGCTGTTATGAAGACGACGGCAATATGGAGCGGTTGCGCAGTCGACAAGGAACATGTAGTATGCGGAAAGGAGTCACTTATCACTTTTTGTTCCTTATAGCTACATAAAAAATGTATGTAACGTGCGTTTTTATCACAATCCTAAATGTTACCTCACTGGAACCAAAATCACTTGAAATTATTTGCGATAAACCAATATTTTTTTGTTAACTAGTGTTATCAATAATTAGTTTAAGTGTCCCATTAATAATAATTATAAATTATTGTTACCAAATAAATCAGTCTATTATTATTTTTATGGGAATTATAACCGATAACTAGATAATTATTTATTCAGAATAGCTACGAAGTATGTTTTATAATTATAAGATTTTACCATAAAAAACTGTTTCTGTGTTAATATGAATTTACATAAATTTTGGTAGACTATAATTAACGTCATAAATACTAAGATTTGATTCCAATAAATGTTGAATTTTCTTTTTTTAATGGTTACATCTCGCCAAGATGAACTTTATTCTAGTTTTATTTTGGAAAGTTTTGAATATACCGTTGGTCGTTACTTAATCCCAGAATACCAACACTGGTTATTACTTCATCTTTTTTAAAGCAAAAAATGTAAAAAACGGTACACAGTATCCAGTTTTGCCAATAGTACTTTTTTGGTGTGACAAAAAATTATGTTGATTTGAATTTTTGATTAATGAATCTAACCATCAAAAAGTTGTATTGAATACTGCTTGGTATGAACTATTGATCTCTACGAATGTCGGGTATAAAAACAAATTCATGGAATATATCAGATTACAAAACATACTCGAATAGAATTTTATTACAATGGTGCCGGTAGTTTTGACAAAATCGTAAAAAACGTGTTCACTTATATTTTCGCTGAGCAAACTCTAATTATGGATGATTAAGTGATTTTTAGCGGACGAATTTTTTTTAATTAAATAGTCCTAATTGCGAAAAAAGAAACCCGCATGCAATAAACAAAATTCATTATTGAAATTGTCATATTGTAAAGTCAATGACGAGAAAATTAATGTCACCGTTCTAAAATTCTTTAATTCACTTGATAATTTTGTTTTCAGATTATTCTTCTGATATCAATAATCATCTATGGTTAGATTAGATTATACATTGGCCGAGGTTACAGGAGTAAAAGCACTAAAATGATATTCACAACAATACATAATTTTTAAAATACTCCTCACAACTTTACACCTTTTCATTTTTGTTTCCTCATAATATAGTTTTCACACTCTGCTATAATACAATACATACAGAACGGTTTTACAACTTTTTGAAAAATGGAAAAGATTTCGGAAAAACAAACGTCTTGTTTCTTTGTTAGATCGGAAACATTTTGAAGAACCCTCGTTTTCTTAATTGGATTAAATACAAACATGTGTTTTTAGTGTTTTTACTTATCATTTATTTGTAATCAGGTCGTATTATGGATTATTTCACACTCTAATCATTTCATCTAATGCTTCACCGTGGGACTTTGTTAATCTTTAACAATCAAGTTTTACCCTAAGTGTAACTATTCTGTCCTACTTTATTCTCACTATAGGTATGTCCATAACCTCTCAACTGCTGTTCGATATTTTGCACAACACTACGCCGCCGCAATGTCTATTTACTCCGTTGAACCTGATTATATTGGTACGGAGATAGGGATGGAATTATTAACTCGATGTATTGTTATTGATGCTTGATAAGTGTGATCAGTGGGTGAAAATCGATTCCAATTATTCCGTTACATAGTCTCCTGGTGACCTAGCAGGGTTAATTGTAGAAATTTATGAAATTATTATATTATCATCGGTTCTTCGTAAGTGTGTGATCTGATCGTTCATGAAAGTAGACAACTTACGCTATTCTGATGATCCTGCCAAAGACAGTAATACGAATTTGCGAAATTATTTTATTACTATCTATCTTTGATTAGTATGCAAGACTTTGAATGTATATGATTGAATTTATTGCGAAAATATAGGTATTACTGCCTGAAATTAACCGTATATTTCGAATGTAGATTTTATTTTTACTTCAGGGAACATTGTTAGCGTTACACTTCTTGAGAGAATAATACCCAGTAGTAATTAATTATAAACGTTTGCCAGGAGGTTGGATCAAAATTAACTTGTCTACAAATAGATTGTCGAACTAGATATCTGACTTATTCTTGTCCTTAATTGTCATTCTTTAAGTAACCGTTCGACGTCAAGTTTGTTAAATATTTATTTTGAGTGTGCCTTTAAGTTATTTTTATTCCAAACACATCAAAATTTGCCCCTCTCTCGAGCCCCTCACGGAGATCTTGAAAGGTTAGAAATCAAATTGCATTTTTTACACTTATTTTTTACTAATGTAATGAAAATTGTAGATTGTTCACACTGTGTATCCATTTTCACGTTACTCAAGTCTCATATCATATTCTTTATTCATATTTATGATTATTCCGCCATGGTAATTGTAGTATGTGGACAAAAAACCATAGAAATGTACTAGAACTTTTAAATATAAGTATCCGATGATATATTTACATTTTCTAGGTTGTCGGTGATAAGATTTTGATTCTATGAACAATTTTATATCAACAAGAGTAATGATTATACAACGTGTCCCGTAAATTAGTACATTAAATTAAAAGAATAGATATAAATCATTTTTCTACCAAAATTTTTAATTTTGACAAGTTACATGGTATCACGGATGTATCTAATTTTTTAAAATCATATTCTTGAATCTACATTCAAAATGTACTTCCTATATTTCACTTTCTATTACAATGAAACACTAGCAATTTTCACTGGTTAGATTAAATCCTGCCTGGTCTTCCACTTTGCTCCTCCGACCGAATATAGTAAATCCTAGATGTAATTTATGTTTAAAGTATTAAATGGCTTTATTGTTTGCCTTTGGATTACTAGTGGTTACAATAGTTACCTCTTGATATATATCGCGAGTTTGCATCTTTTAGGTGCTCTAGATACTGCGCCGACTCAGTTCATGAATATTTATATATTTAACAGTTCATAGTAACAGTTTTTTGGAACCTATAAAGAAGCCTCTGTGAGTTATCTTCATCCTCAGGTTACTACATCGTCAACTATTTATCCTTTTTTTGTTTATCGTCTATGATGAAGATATAAACGATTTTTATGAAACTACTCTCTAAGAGTGAGCGAAAGAAAAAGGTTTTTTATATTTGTAAAATATTAAACAGTTTTTGTTAGAGCTTACTCACTTTTTTATCAACTGATACTGAATCTTTCTTTCTTAATGGGCATCAAAAATCAACGACTATTAAAACACACTTTTTAGTACAAGATAAACTAGTAATTTGACATTTCAAATTCCTCATATTGTTTTTTCTGAGTTATGAAGTTTTCGAAATATCTTCCCCATTCTGTGGGCGTAATTTTTGTATATTCATCTATACAGATCGTTTCAAGATTACATAGCAACAATAATTGATAAAATACTAACGTTAAACATATTTTTTTCGAGTTACTTTATGGACAATACATTATAAAATATCACAGTTAGAGGATATATTAATGCCTTTGAGAAAGTGTACAACTTTGGTTAATTTACTGAGGGAACCTTACACTCACCTCCGAACTATATTTCTGTGGTTAGGTTAGGTTAGGTTAGGTCACCTCCGAACTATATTTCTGTGGTTGATGGACTTAATTTCAAGGAATTATCTTTCACACGCACACACACACACACACACACACACACACACACACACACACACACACAAAACACCGAATAATATTCTAAAGACTAAAAGATAATTCTGTAGGCCTGGCCTGGATAATTCATTCCTCCCATAAATTTAGGGCATTAATGTGCCGAAAAAAATTAAACTTGAAACACGTAAAGTGTCTATCGACAGTCTTATATATACATCGTTTCATTGCCTAATGTGTCGAAACAAATAGTTTAAGTTGAACCCGTCCCTGCTTATCAGTCATCTACTATGTCACGTTATGAGATCGTGTAGATGCAGTATCTGTCGTGAAACGTGGATCTCGAAGACGTGTAATATTAGCTTTTTACAACAGGACAAAAACATAAGAAACTAACTTAACTTTATAAACTGTCTATGATGATAATGTACTAACTTGTAGAGTGTTTAAAGTGATTCATGGTTGATTGGTTAGAAACCATTGCTTTTATTGTTGGTATTCGCAGTTTCAAGATAGAAATGAGTGGATAAATAATAGGAAATAAAAAGATGAAAATGTGTGAGTAGTTGCTGAAATCTATCGAATTATATTTTAGCCTTTCAGTGCATTATCTTCTTATAGAGCCAAAAAGTTCACAAGGTTTATTGTTGAAGAAGTTTTTACAAGGTGTGAATAATGAAATATATTTTCTATTAACAGCTCAATGCTAGTCATCTAAATTCATCAGAAAAAAGCACAAAAATAGGACAATCGCGATATTTGTCGATATAATAAAGTCTTTGTATAAATATGTTGCAACGAAACAATTGTATATCTTTCTTTTGAGAACAAATGCAACTTTAATTAGTTTGTATCTTTATCAAATAAGGTAAAAATATAATTATATATCAAGTACTTATTTACGGGATACCCTTTATACCACTATTAATGATAAGTAAGAAACATTGTTGTACAGATCTGGTTTTGATTGAGCAGTTTTGAAAAATCTATCAAAACGGAGCACGTTTATCCCCCATCACATCCCAGGTCTATGCTATATAAACCTGAGTGTTCTAAATACCGTACAACCACTATGCAGGAAGCTCTAATTCCTATGGGCAGACCTGCACCATCTCCACCGCCTGAACCAAGAGCTCCTTCACCAACCCAAGCGGCTGTACCAGAATATCAGGAACTAGAAGAGGAAGAAATGAAGCGTTTACCGATGTTAATATCTAGGTAATTCCGTAAATCATTTTTTTCTCAAGAATTTCTAGTTTTTCGGCTGTTCGGCAGACCACAAAATTATTCTCTGACCGAAAAAGATTTAGCAAAATCTTTGAGGGGCCAAGGTGGTAAATATAGTTCATCACTGATTTTTATAAATAGATTTTTTGAGAATAAATGGATAAATTCATAGACGAAGCGTTTATCATACCTTTTTTTGTACAGTTTTGAAGTTTTATGGTACAATTATTAAACATAGCTAGAACTCTACCTAAAATAAGGAAGTAATTCACATTATTACTGTTCTCTCTAAATTTAGATGTTACTATTTTGTTCTTTGGTATAATACTTATAGTATTATGAAGATTTGCATCCCCAATGCTTATTTGAAGCAATGGAATCTGTAAGCATTCAACAAAATTGTCTTTGTGAACCTATGGATGTGATGTCCTATGTTTCCATATGTTAATGAACCATTTTCAACAATTCGGGGTATTTTGATAAGCAACAAAATTTTTTTAGTCGACGTATATTCCATACAATGGCATACCATAAAGTATCTTGGTCTGTTTATTTTATTAAACAATGTTTTAATAAAAGATTCACGTATAACATCTTCAATGCCATTCAATTTTTGTTGATATAAGTCATCACAACGTTTAAGATTCTAAATGTACTTTACTCAATTTGTTTACAAAATGTCGTTTTGATAAAGCACCACCTTCTATATTTTAGCCCCTAAAGAAAATTGAAAAATGTGCAAAATCACGTCGCTTTATTTTTGAGTCGGACTTTTTGTACATTGCTTTTCAATTAAATTTTGAAAAAAGTCGACTGAAGCTTCAAATTAGGTCGTTTTTTATAAAGAATGTATTTTAAATTTTATTACTTTATCTGATAAAGGATCTACAACTGTCTTATTTGATAGAAAGTAACGTGTTCAAACTAGTTATGATGGATACACAGCCGCACGCCTGTTGACTGTGCCGGTCATCATAGTAGAAACTGTTCAAGATGGTGAGTGACTTCATCTTTTATTGATTAACCGTTGAACTAGGTTCAATAATACTATTTCCAGTAGTATCAGCCAACAGTTTACGAAGAAAGTGAACTGTGTAAGAATTTCACTAAAAAGGCGAGAATTCCATCGTTCCAATAGCGATAATTTTATTATTGGTTAGGTTAATTATAAAAGCCATCACTGTTCCGAAATTAACCATTCAATCATTTCCAAAAAGCTGTTAGTTTTTGCATTTTATAGGAGTGAAATTAATTTAATTTGCTATATTCACTGTTTCCAATTTGACGGGCCATAAAATTAATTTTTTCACCTTATTTTGTATGCGTTTCGAGTGCTATCAAATTTGATTGAAAACCTACTAAAACGGGCCTACTACTAACTGTACACCTCATAAATAGGTGCGACGTAGGTTATATATTATTTAATTATCTGAAGAGGCGAAAATATAGATGGTGATAAGTTCTAAAAACACCTAATGAACTTTTAACTTTGTTCAATCAACGCATTTTTTAACTTGTTTGGTTATAGTTGTCATTTTAGCGTACGTAGAAAGACCGAATTTCGAATATCTTTTAGTATTAATATATCTTTTTCCGTAATAATAATTTCTTGGCCAAAATCCATGGAACATTTGTTAGTTTATTCATATTCTATCGTGGATTTTATTTAGCAATATATTACAGAAGCAGCACTACGATGGAGTTCCTTACATCTGAAATCATCATCACTATCTATTTCAAATGTTTTCTATATAAAATTTTTTCTCACCACAATAAACAAACAGTGAGTGTCAAGAAAACAATTTCATAGACAATAAAAAATGTTATGCGCAATAATTCTGTAATTTATGATTATGTTGATCTCAGAAATAATAGTTTGAGTACTTCCTAGTAAAATCATATTTCTGGACCGGAAAAGTATCACTTTCAGTGTTATAATGATTCAAGGGTAGTATTCGGCGGCGACATTTGGCTCCAATGAAGTACCAAAGGTCGTTTATTAACTAAAGCTCCCCTCTAAGCACAATATTCGCTAGGCTTTTCCTGTATCCAGACTCTTTGATGAAATATCGTGCCGTTTGGGTCGTTGTCCACTTTCTTTGAATTCCAAGAGGCTTCTTATCTCTTTATTATCAATTGTACATTGTTGACGGCTTTCCGACTTCACTCCTCTACCGGCTGCACTACAATCACTTGTCTATCTTTTTGTTTTGCTCAGTAACAGTGCTTGCTTCCAAGCTCTTCTTGAAAGAGTGTCATCATTTCTGTGCAAATGGTCTTTACGGTATT
This sequence comes from Diorhabda sublineata, assembly GCF_026230105.1. Taxonomy (NCBI): domain Eukaryota; kingdom Metazoa; phylum Arthropoda; class Insecta; order Coleoptera; family Chrysomelidae; genus Diorhabda; species Diorhabda sublineata. Next base: position 599,767 of record NC_079478.1, read on the forward strand.
CAATCTTGTACTCATCTTCTTGGAGTTGTTCAATCCATCGCGATACTTTGTCCCTTGTTCTCTTCTTCCCACGCAGTAATTCTTTCCAGCCTATTCCAATATTGCTCAGATTGGGATTTCCTATAAACACGCAATCAGTTTTCTCTGGATCAGTTTTTTCTCTCTGCATATATTACGTGTCCTAGGTAAGGTTTGTCTTCTTCTCTGAATAGATGACATTTCTGTGGGCAAAGT